>NC_051157.2:143013762-143183873 GCF_013339745.2 Dermacentor silvarum
AGGCGGGCTTCAAGAAGCTCCAAAATGCCAAGGACTGCAAGTCGCTGCTCAAGAAGTACCTCACCAAGGAGGTCTTCGACAAGCTCAAGCACCGCAAGACGGCCATGGGCGCGACGCTGCTTGACGTCATACAGTCCGGTGAGCGCACCTATAGACGAAAAAGACTCACACTTTTCTTCTAAATGGTTGCTGTGGCAATCTTGGTGGTTACGGCACATTGCACTTCGTTCCGAAAATTCCATTCAGTGCAGGGTAATCTAAACGGAGTACAATCGAACTCTAAAGAGAACAGGCTGAATTTGGTGGCATATTTGAATTTGCCTACCTGCCTTACATGCCCATATTAATGGGAATTTAGGTAATTGAGTAATGGTTGAACAATGCAAGTAAATACAATGCAATAAACAAATTCGGCAGCGACACTTAAGGGCTGCTTACTAGTGGGAATGCGAAAGCATTATAGTTCATTTGGTGAAACCATTAGTCAGCCAATTGGCTGCGACGGGACGTGTGCAATCACGCACGCACTAGGCACACCTTTAGTCAGCCAGAACCATGGAGCAGCCGTGGCGTCGGGAAAGCGTGCTTGTCTTGCACCCCGGAGGCTGGGGCTCGATTCTCACGCAGACCTAAATATACCAAATTTTCTTTTCAAAGCCATCAGTTTGCTTTGTTTGCAGAAACTTCCCTGAGAAATTTGACGTCACCACGAGCATTTTCGACGTGTTTTTACTGTTCGCGTCGTCAGTCATTTTTGGTACCATCGCTCGGTCACGTCACCACCACCGACGCCCGATTTTCGCTTAATGGGGCATGTAATGCTTTCGCACAAAAAATCCCTACTTGTGGGGCAATCATACTAGGGCAAGGTCCACTTTCTAGCTGAACGGGAGTGTTTTGTAGGAAATGTCATATTGTCACTGCGAATTCGCTGTGATGAATCCCATGCGTGAATCTTGTTTCAACTCTCTTAGACGACGGTTGCCGGTTCTTGCATATAATTGGGGATGGTGACATTTAGTTTTTGACGCGAAACACTGAGTGAGGCTGGACACTGCTCTACCGTGGAATGCGTCGTGGAGAGGGTGAAACTCCCCTGTATCCCCCAGTAGTAATATTCAGTGGTCTGCAGTCATCAGCTTTTAGATCAGTTGGTGTCGCTGCCCTACACCAGAATAATGATGCAGACATTAACCCAGCAGTGGCCCGTTTCCTTATCCCGTTTTCGCACTTTTTTTCATCGTGACCGCAGCTAGAGCACCTACCTCATCTTCGTATCCTACTGCAGTTTCATTACACTACACTAGAAATTTGGCAGTCAGTAAAAGTGTGAGGACACTGTGATACTAAATTGACTTCTTCAACGCGGAAACCAGCAACCTGTGCAATCTGCTAGCAGACATTCATCAGCTTCTTTATTTCACGCAAGTGCGTAGTGTTCAATAACGTATGTAGCTAACATGGGAAACCCTTTTGCAAGATTATTATTTTATTTCTCTATTTAACATTCACCTATATGAACATCAAACCAAGCCATCGCAGCATCCTAGACGTCTTCATCGCTTGTAAACCGTTCTCGTCTGAAGGATTTCATCACAACCCTGAACAGGGCATGATCAGAGGGAGCCATAACATAGCTGCAGGGGATAGGGTTCAGCTGCTGGAGTACACATTCCCTGATTACTTCTCGTGATCGATGACACGTGTTGCGTTCTGGTGAACGGGTGCACTGGTGATTCTCGGGAATCAGCAACACGCCCACTGTGAGCTCCTTGGCTTTTTCTTCTTGACGGCTTCCCGTAATTTTGTCAGTGCTATGGTTGTCATATGGCGTGAACTTCACAGGCAAGGCTTTTTTGGTATCCCAGAGGACGTTGCGATTGCTTTCCCAGCAGATTTTTCTGCCTTGAATTTCTCGGTTGGGGATGACGACTTGGCGCTTCCACTGCATTAAGTTCATTTCGGACTTAGGATATTTTTGATAGACCCGTGTGATAGAGTCACGAAACGATGAAAAAAGTTGCGGGATTATTATGCAGCAGTTCCATATTCGTTTGGCACCACTGAATCCTGGTAGCCTTCTGGAATGGTGTGAACATTCTCGGACCCCACCTGACAGCCTTTCAAATTCCCGAATTTCCAGGAGCGATTCTCGAACTGGAACCTACGCGGACACCCACTTTCTCAGCTAGTCTAGAAAATTTATTGCGTCCATTTTGCAAAGTTAAATACTTCTTGTTCTTGCACGTTTCTGCAGAAGCGGCCTGAACAGGCCGTCCTGTGTGAGCGCCATCTTCAATGCAGTCTCTACCCTATTTAAATCGCTTCTTCCAAACTATTAATTGTATGAAGACGGCGCAGACGCGCTATAAACTGCAACCATGCGTTTTTAGATCTCCTCCGGACTTCCCTTCTTTAGTGAGGAACTTCGACTTAGTCGTGTTGCCAATCAAGCATATGCTTGCTTGAGGAATACATTGTAGCACTAACAGGAAACAAAGACTTAGAGAGAAAAGTAGAAAACAATAGGTCGAGTGCTGATCATTTCCTACTTTTCTCCTTAAGTCTTTGTTTCATGTTAGCGCTACAATGTACTCCTCAGATCGCAACAACTCGCCCAACAACAAGTTCTGCTCATATGCTTGCTTGCTGCGCCCGAGCTTTCTCGCGACTTCATGTTCCTTCAAACAATGGACACGTTCTCAATCTCTACTCTGCGTAATTGGCCTCAAGATGCGACCTAACATGCCGAAGCTTTTTTTAACGTGTCGACTTGACTTCTTCATACTGAGGTAGATAAATTTTACCTTTCCTTCTATTCGCCAACGAACTGGGACTAGAAACTCGATCTTTCGTTGACCCCTGTTTGACTGTAGGGGTCGACAGGTTCGTCAAGCGGCTCATTTAGCTTTTTATTCGGCCTTTCTGAAACGAGACTGAGAAATAAAGGAAATTCAACTCCACCGAGTCTATAACATCACAACGAACCTCGACCGAATACAGCGCGGCGCATCAATAATGTTCCTCGGCGATTCTTGCGATGAGCTCTTTGAGAAAGACCGCTACATTGCAGTGCATTAACGTAGATGGTGAGAGTGCCTGGCTGCGAAAATTCAGCGAAGGAATCGTATGGGCGCATTTGTTAATCACAGTGATCACTTCAGTTGAAGGCCTATGCTGGCATCTATACTTTTTGGAGGCAATGTAGCGCTTGGAGGCACCCTAAAAATGTAACAGCCTATCTTTTTACAGCACATGGCTTGTGTGCGGTAAAACGAAAAAAAAAAGCAACCTCGTCCTAGGTATTTACTAGTAGAAGGCTCTTCTATTAGTAAATACCTATGGCGAGGTTGTTTTTTTTTTCGTTTTTTACGTATGTTAGCATTTTACTGCAAGTGAATACTCAATTTATTGCCAATTAATTAATGAATTAACAATGTGTGCTTTGCTTTGGTAAGGCGAGTCACGGTTTGTCATTAGCATGAGCTAGCCTTAAGCAGCTCATAACTATACGGGCCGCTTACAAGCTATTATGAGAGTTTTCGTAAGAAACGTTTGGCTGTTGTTGTTTCTTGCTTTTTTATTGGAGGGGGGGGGGGGGGAGGAGGTGACGGAGCATCGCAGAGTTTTAACCTTTACATAACGCAAGTGCAATGTTTTCTTGTACTGTGTAGGTCGTGTTTGTTCAATTAACAATAGCGATGATACCTTAATTATAACAATCAGCCGGACATGCCGCTAATAGGGTTCCCTTTTAACAGTCTCAAACACCGCGAAGGACAGGACGAGAAGCAAACAGATGTCAGTGCTGTCGTGTCTCGTGTACCGCTCCTTTATGATACGTCCACAATACATGGCACGAAAATTCACCTCTCAAACGGTTGTCATAGGTGACATAGGCGGCGCAGAGAATACCTCTCGGGAACCAGTTTTCACGGGTTCTGCGCGTCGTGCACTACGTGAAACAGTCAGGTCAGTCGTCTCGATGGACTAGACCTGGATGAGTGAAAATAGAATAAATATGTTGCCTTATCGCGTTATCTCTCTTGATTTATCTCTGAAACAGCACCGATGGTGGTAGGGATAGTGCTCGAATATCGGCGTTGTTCCGTGACTGCTGCAGAAAGAACTAAAAAAATAAGAAAGAAAGGTTATACATGTAAATATTGAATATTGACTCCTGTGGCAGCTGCGGCTGCTGCATAGGGCGCGGCCGCGCGAGCCCTGTCTTAAATACGATCTGCGTTGCGAAGATTACAGGGGTCTAGGCGAACCGAAGTCCGATCGCTTCGTGTGCATATAGCACCCATACGCTTGCGCGTCACCCGCGTTCGCGAAGTGAAACGTGACTAACTTTTTAGTGTTCCATGAAATTGACGCAGACTTGTTCCGCTCGTCGCAGGTGTGGAGAACCTCGACAGCGGCGTGGGCGTGTACGCACCGGACGCCGAGTCGTACCGCGTGTTCGCCGACCTGTTCGATCCGGTCATCGAGGACTACCACAAGTTCAAGCCCAGCGACCGGCATCCGCCCACAAATTTCGGCGACCTGAGCACGCTCAAGAACGTCGACCCGACCAACGACTTCGTCGTGTCCACTCGCATTCGATGCGCCCGTTCTCTCCAGGTGGGTGCCGCTGTCTCTCCCCCCGAGGTCTCTTCGTCTTTCGGCTCTGACATAAGCAGATTCAACGCAATGTTTGGAACGTAAATGATCCCAAGCTTGTTTGAGAAAACAAGGTAGCAGCAGTATAGTGGGTGTCATGAGAGTCCCCTCGTCGTCTGTAGATGCATGCGTCACGAGTATGAAGGCGACGCTTGTCCAGGGAAGGATGTTGAGAGGTGCATGCAGAGAGAAGTAAAACACATCTGAATATACCAAACGTGTCTACGTCCTTTGCATCACAGCGGCACATACCTATTCTAGGTGATTGGCCAAGGATGGGCACACAATCACTCGCATACAATTTGTCGATTGTTCATGCGTCTTATTATTATTGTATCAACTGTTTTTCCCATTTTGGTCTGTAATATGTCCCTCCCCTCTGTGATGTGCAAACCCTGAGGTAAAATAAATAAATGAACTGACTTGCACATAAACAGTGGGCCCAAGTAGTTGTTTATTGGGGCACATAACGAGTGGCATACACCCAGTGTCCATAGTTGTGATATATTCGAGTACATTCTCAGTAGCCCAAGTTGTCTATTGGACAAGAAAGTACCCGCAGTGTGATAGAACAGGCAAACGCTATAGAATATAGCAGATCTATTTAGATCGCGTTTCGTAATGTAAGTGAAAGTGCATGTGCTCTCTGCTCTCGAGTGGAATCAGGTGGGGTTCGAATGCAGGCACATGGGAATCCTTTTTTGACTTAACCAGCGACTGCACGGCCTGTCGCTGCGCCTCCTGGTCACGGCTTTCTTTAGGGCCAACTATTTCTTTTAAATAATACTGGCGCCTGTAAAATATCATCATCAAGATACTCGAAGACGAAGAGCAAGAGAACGGCTCCTTGGCGTGACTGCGAGCTACTTCACTTCTTCAATAAATCGTTCATGTTCTAAGCAGTCACCGGTCTCGATCGTTTTAACAATGGTGCCATGACCAGGATACCACCTCCCCGCCCACAAGAAGGTGAACCTGCAAAGAAGTAGCAGAGAAGGAAACGGCGGTGGAGCAGCGAAGAGACCAAAGTGAAAACCATAAGCATCGGAACGGCTGCCTGACAAGTAAGACGTCATTGTTACCAGCCTAACAATGAACAAAGAAGTAGTAACAAAGAAGCGGAAAGCACTTCGCTCCCAGATAACGCAGCTCATCAACTCAGCCGAACAGCAATAATGAAGAAGCTAACAGAGAAGAGTTGCTCTCAACGTATGCACAGGTAAAGGGAATAAGCGAAAGCCTCAAGAACGCCAACGAACAAATGGAGAAATTTTTAACTGAAGGTACTGCCGAAGCTGAATTAGAGAGAATAATAGAGTATGACATGAAAATAACGAAGATCTTGTCTACAATAGAGTTCAGAATTAGAGAGCCGGCACAGTTGGACTTCTATAATGGAACGAGGCAGGTGGAATCAAGTACAGAACAAGACGCAAAGGAACTAGTTAAACTACCAAACTAGAAACGACAAAGTTTGACGGAACAGCTTTGGAGTGGAACCGCTTCTGGGTTCAATACGAGTCAGCAGTTCACCTCAGACCTAACATGAGCAAGGGACAAAAGTTCAATTATTTATTAGCAGCTCTAACCTGAAAGGCAGCGTCTACGATAGAAGGGATTCAGTACTCTACAGAAGAAAATTACGATGAAGCGATAAAAATTCTACAAAAAACGTTCGGAATTCGTGAACAATAAGTGGAGCTGCACATGGCTGAGCTATTCAGCGTAGAGAAAGTGAGGTCGGCGCGAGAAACTGATGAACTACGCAAGCTAGTGAACAGAGTGCAGGCCAACACATTAGCAATCAATTCATTCAAGGTTAAGACCGAGAGTTTCGCGCCGATGTTAATGACAGCGTTGAAAAGAGCAATTCCAACGGAATTATCACTGCAATTCAAGTCAAAATAATTACTTAGAAACGGCTCAGACAAGTCATGCAAGCTAGCGCACAAAGCAACGCAACAGGAACAAAATGTGAGGAAAAGCTGAACAGGCTTATGTAATTTCTGCGAGAGCAAATATCGTTTCGGGAAGAAACACAGCGTGAACAGGAGAGTAGCTGAGAAGCCAAGGGGTAACAGCAGACAGCTTAGAACAACTTCCAGCTTTTATAGCTCAGAAAACAGAAGCTGCTTGTTCTGCAAGCAGAACATCCGCGCAACTGAGACCTGTCATCGGAACATTCGCATGACGGACAAAAAGGTCATTCTAACCGAGAATAGAGCATGTTCCAAATGCACCCGGCCAAAACATACCGCACGTATTTGAAGAGCAAGAGTGATATGCAAGCAATGCAAAGGCGGACATGCTACATCAGTGTGTAAAGCGGTGAGGCAAGAAAAGTAAGATCAGGTCACAATAAAGCAAGCGGAAGCGGTGATGTCTACTCTACATGCAACCGAGAATCTAATGTAAAATTTTGTGCTTTTGCAGACAGCTGTAGCTTGGATAGGGGCGAAAAAGGTGGCCGACATTGCCGTTTGTTATTGGACAGCGGAAGCCAGCGCACATTTATTGAAGCTGGATTAGCAAGATAATACGACAGGAAAGGCTGACAATTGGTTCGTTCGGAGGAGACGAAAAATTCACAAAAATGAACGTGGTGCAAGTGACTATAGCGACGCGCGAAAACAAGTCGCCACGGTGATCGAAGCTGTACAAGTCGACGTCATATCCCACAGTTGTCTACCTGCCCCAAATCAGAAACTCAACGAGAAAATGAAACAACTAAAGCTACAAGTTGCGGATGACAGAACCGAGACGACTGCAACAGACGCAATAAGGCTGCTCGTCGGATCAGATTATTACTGGGAGTTCGTCACTGGTAGAACACAAAGGAATCGTAAGCAGACTGATGGCTGTCAATACAATACTGGGTTTGGTACTGCAAGGCCCATCGGAGCAAACTAAAACAAAATTAACTCACGCCAAAATCAAGCAGTCTTGGTTTTGAAGGTTAAAGCTGCGGAAACAAAACTACGGCAAGAGCTACAGAGGTTTTGGAGCTTGGAATCAATGGAGATCAAACAACATAGTTGCACTACTACAGAAGCTCAAATTGTAGAAGAATTCGAGAATAACATAGTTCAACTAAACGGTCGTTATCAAGTCAGCTTTTCCTGAAAGGAAAACGTTAACTTGGAAATCAACAAGGGAAATGCAATGAAAAGACTACAACTGACTAAATGGTTAAAGAAAAACGAAGACATGCTGCGCCGCTACGATCACGCTATCTCAGAACATATGACCTTGGGAGTCGCGGAAGAGGTTCAGGAATCTTCAGAAACACTGACTACATTGTGTTACTGCAAGCCACATCATGCGGTTATTCAAGAGGACGGACTGAGCGACGACAAAAGTTCCTGTAGTATTCGACGCCTCTTCACACACGCAGCAAGGCATGTCATTAAACGGCAATCTGGAGGCAGGACCTAATTTATATGAAGACATGCTGTCGCTGCTAATCAACTTTTTGAATGAAAAGGTGGCCCTAGTAGGAGACGTTGAGAAGGCATTCCTACAAATTTCAATCCATGAAGAGGACAGAGATGCCATGAAATTTCTGTGGTGGAAGCATGACGCTGACGGAAAGCTGCTGAACGAAGTACAAACCTGGCGCATGACTAGAGTTACTATCGGTACAACACCGAGCACGTTGCTTCTGGCAACTACAATCAAGCACCATTTGAAAGAAGTGGCAGAGCAATTTCCAGATACAACGGAAAAACTACAGAAAGCGATTTACGTTGATTGTGGAATTATAGGAGCTGCAACGTTTGGTGGAGCTGTGAAGCTGTACAAAGAGGCAAAACAAGTGTTCGAAGAGGCGGCGGTGAACTTGAGAAAATGGACACCGAATGAAGAGAGATGAAACAAAATAATAGATAAAACAAAAAGGACGACGCTCACATGGAAATTCGATCGAAAGGACACACAGTGCTGCTTGGCATGATATGGAAGCACTAAAAAGACGTGCTATCGTTCCCTGTGGAGAAGTGGGCGTCCTTACCAGCAACAACGTACTTAACCAAAAGGACAGTGTTGCAAGCAGCAGCAAGGATATTTGATCAGCTTGGTTTGCTGTCACCTTTTATGATACGCGCAAAATTAGGCTTTCAAAAACTGTGGAAAACGGACGTCACGTGGCATGATCCACTTCCTAGAGAAGAATGCTACAAGGGGAGGTAGCTGACTGTCCGAAGCGGAGGAGCTGCGAATTCTAGAAATTTAGCGATATTACGCAAGCAAGAATCAAGCAGTACAAGCATACCATCTGCATGTGTTTGCAGACGCGAGTCCAACAGCATACGGAGCTGCAGCATACTTGGTACTAGTGTACAACTGATTGAACAAGAGAGTCATGGCTACTGACAGCGAAAAGCCGTGTAGTTCCAATCAAAGAACTAAGTTTAGCAAGACTTGAGCTAATGTCAGCGGTTATAGCATCAAGACTAAGCGACTACATCAAAAGTCACTTGAGCGAAAGAATTCAAGAAGCTGCTTGCTTTACCGGCTCAATGATTGTACTTCATTGAATCAAAGGAACAAGCAAAAGGGATCAATTTGTTACCCACAGAGTCACAGAAATAAGAGAGAAAACACTGCAAACGAACTGGTCGTTCATTCAAGGTGAGGACAATCCGGCAGATCTATTCACAGGGGGTATCGGCGCAAAGACGTTAATGAACTCGTAAATGTGGTGGCATGGACCCAAAGGGGGTACCTCCGTGGAGACGGAACGGGCAAACGTGATTCGCATGAATGTACAGGTGGACGATCAACACGAAGCGCAATGTCAAAGCTGCACAGAATCAATAGAGAACGAATCAATCTTGGAAATCAAAAAATTGTTCATCATACGGGCGACATGGATATTCAGATTCATAGACAACGCAAGAAAACAACATCACGAGAGGCCGTTAACAAGAAAGGAGATTATATTTGCAGAGACATATTGGATAGGACAAACACAAATACTCTCAGAAAAGCAAGTGGCGATGCTAATTCAATCACTAAACCCTTTAAAATAAATGGACAACAAGTCTACTGCGACGACAAAGGACTCATTAGACATAAAAGACGATTGCACTACAGCCAAGAATCAAGCCGGCACGTCATCTCACTTCAAAAGAACGAGTATTTCATGGAACTGCTGATACGTCCCGTTCATAAAATAATATTGCACGGCGGAGTTCAAGCCACGCTAGCGCAACTGCGGGCTAAGTTCTGGATATTGCAAGGTCGCCAAGCTGTAGAAAGAGTTTTAAATAAATGCCTAGTCTGCAAGAGGCATAACACAAGACCAGCCACTCAAACTATGCCTCCCCTCCCGGCGGGCAGAGTCAACGAATCGGGGACATTTCAAGTCACAGGAGTTGACTTCACCAGAACACTTTATGCTAAAAGCAAACATGAGATTGTAAAACAATGCGTAGTAATTTTCACCTGCGCGGTAACGAGATGAGTGCACTTGGAGATGACCAACGACATGTCGACATGCAGTTTTTTACAAGCTTTCCGGCGATTCACCGCACGACGTGGTATACCTGTCATAATCTACTCAGACAACGCCAGGACCTTTACAAAAGCGGAGAAGGAAATCAACGGAATGCTTGAAGCTGTTGGGGACGAACGGGTGAAGGATTGCGGCAGTATACGCCAAATACAATGGAAAACAATATCCGAGTGCGCCCCGTGGTGGGGACGACTCTACGAACGCCTCATACGAAGCCTGAAGACATCGATGCAAAGACACGAGAAACAACTTCAGTGGAGGGGCTAGGCACAATTGTACCAGAAGTTGAAGGAGCGCTCAACAATCGGCCGTTAACTTACATGTATGGTGAACCTAATGAGCTCTGCAGACATCATAGGAGGTCGCCAACAGCTTCAAGACGGACAAACAAGACCATACAACGGAGACGTTGAAGACGCGTGGTGAAGTAGACACAAACTAGTGAAAGCTTGGTGGAAGAGATGGTATCACGAATATCTCAAGGAAATAGGAGCTACTGTCAAAGCCAAGACACGACAAGCGAAACCACTGTCCTAAGACGATGTGCTTTTAATTGAAAACCGGGGTGCAAGAACATTTTGGAAAATGGGCCGAATTGAAAAAAGTTACCCTGGACGCGACGGAGTAACAAGAGCTTGCTTACTTCGGACAGGCAATAAAGAGTTTCTCAGAAGATCTGCGAACAAAATATACCCTCTTGAAGAGTGCTTCAAGTAGCCCGCCAAAGCCTATCTCGGTACAAGTTGGGCGGGCGGGAGCTTCTAAAATGTCCTCATCAAGATACTCGAAGATGAAGAGCAAGAGAACGGCTCCTTGGCGCGAGCGCGTGCTACTTCACTTCTTCAATAAACCGTTCATGTTCGAAGCAGTCACCGGTCTCGATCGTTTTAACAGCGACACTACCTCCCACCTTTAACGACTAAGACCGTGCGTTCGCCTCCGTGCGCTGTTAAAGAGAATACTCGCATTTCCGGCCATAGAATTGCAGGCACTCTAACAGTAAGTGCGGGCTGAAACTATGGCAATGGGCCGCATAGGGGTTTTGATAGTAGGTGCCAGTTCTACTAACCACGTGCCATCGACTACAAGAATTGATGACTGCACACTTGCTGAAAGGTAAAGCCGGCAACCGCTGTAGACTCCCATGTTTCCCTAGCGTACCTGCTCGTTCGTGACATTTTCATCACACCACCGTGCATGTAGTTTTTGAAGAATTTGTTGAGAACAAACGTTATCTTTCCTCGGAAACTCCCATTACAGATCGCATTAACACAGCCCCCAGCGCACAGGTCGATGTCATCATAGCTGTGACTGCTGCGACAATGTCTAATGCACTATGTTCCAATCGGAACACAGCGCAATAGCAAGAGCAGCACGTTACCGTGCTGCTCTTGTTTGTCTACTTTTTATAGGTGCAAACAGTCTACCTCTAAACGATCCCCGTACATGCAATAAAGTTCGAAGGAAGCGTTATTTCTCTTTCGAGAATCATCCGACTTAGCGCAGACGCGATCACTTTTTCTGCCGCGATTGTACCCGCAGTTGTTCTGCAGAAGGGCGTGCTAAGGCATTTTATTAAATGTGGACCTTTTGCAGGGCTACCCGTTCAACCCTTGCCTGACCGAGTCTCAGTACAAGGAAATGGAGAAGAGAGTAGTGTCGACACTCCGGTCCCTGGAGGGCGAGCTGAGCGGCACCTACTACCCTCTCACAGGCATGGACAAGAAGGTCCAGCAGCAGCTCATCGACGACCACTTCCTCTTCAAGGAGGGAGACCGCTTCCTGCAGGCGGCCAACTCGTGCCGCTTCTGGCCCACCGGTCGAGGCATCTTCCACAACGACGCCAAGACCTTCCTGGTGTGGTGCAACGAGGAGGACCACCTGCGCATCATCTCCATGCAGAAGGGCGGCAACATCAAGGATGTATGTCGTGCCTTGTGCTTTTATTTTTTGCGTCGTTTAACTTCTCGCTCGAGTGTAGTCAGCTTGTAGCAAGCTGTACCAACTATTCCACTGGTTGACGCGCGCCGATGAAACACAGATAAGGAAGCCGTCCCCAAATGTGCTGATTTCCGTTTACGAAATTTGGATTATGAAAGAGAACCCGCCTTATTATCTTATGTTGAATCTTATATCCAAACAACGCCGAACGTACACCGCTTCTGTCGTGAACGATACACAACCTGACAATTGCTTGATTTGAAGATGCAAGTTGAGAACTAGGTGCCTCAAACAAGCGACGATGAGTAGACGGCACGAACACGCATCTCCCGCGTTGAAGACGAGAGAAAACCACGTGCGACCGAATCCCGTGCTTGTCATTTGTCTAATCTCGTCACGCCATTTAATCCTCTACCACTCCGACTGCACCTTCCGTCCCGCAGAGATTTCTTTCCAAATATATATGCAATTGAAAGTACATCTCGAAGTAGTAGCGTGCTTTTAATATTCTTCTAAAGCTTCCGAGGAAGGGCTTGATATAACAATTAATATGTTTACTAGTGCTAATAAGGAGTGGACATCAGTTGATTTTTACGTTTAATACCTTCGCTATCAAACCTCATCAAGCTATTTCTGCTTTTATTAGAATTCGGATCTTCCAATACCAGACTGATGACAAAATAATGCTACGAGGCTAAATTTGACGCAGACTTGAAAATGAATTAACTAAAAAATCATCACGCTATGCTCGCTCGAAAAAAAAACATTGCTGAATAAATTATGTGTGTGTGCGTAGCTTTTTAAATAAATCCAAAGAAATGTTTACCTATGTACACTCGCATTCGGACAAAGGTTTCTGAGCTTTTTGAAGTGACGTCCTGCACCTGTACAAACTAATAAGTTGCGTTCAGCGCGCTGTTGACAACATTGACGTGAGCTTGAAACAAAATGGATATTAATACTCTATTGAAGCGACCACTTGGGGAAGAAAATATGTCTTTCACCAACATGCACAGTGAAATAACCTAGTGATTGCTTCAACGTGTTTATATAAAACTCCGTTGAACTCGCCGCTATATCTCAATGGCCATCGCTTTAAGTGGATGAGCTCGTGATGGCGGGTTCCATCAAGGCCGCGGCGGCCGCATTGCAATAGGCACGGAACGCAATAATGATCGTGTACCCAGCATTAGCATTACAGCAAGCGTTCAAGCTCTTAGACTGGGAAGGCTCAAGAGTGAGGATCAACGGCGAATATCTCACCAACCTTTGGTCTGCAGATGACATTTTCCTATTCAGTAACAGTGGGGACGAATTACAACAAATCATTGAGGACCTTAATCGAGAAAGTGTAAGAATTGGGTTCAAGATGAATATGCAGAAGACAAAGATCATGTTCAATAGCCTGGCAAGGGAACAAGAATTCAGGCTCGCCAGTCAGCCTCTAGAGCCTGTAAAGGAATACGTTTATCTAGGTCAATTACTCACAGGGGACACCGATCTATGAGAAAGAAATTTACAGACGAATAAAATTGGGTTGGAGTGCATACGGCAGGCATTGCCAAATCCTGACTGGGAGCTTACCACTGTCGTTGAAAAGAAAAGTGTACAATCATTGCATTCTACCGGTACTAACATATGGGACAGAAACTTGGAGGTTAACAAAGAAGCTCGAGAACAAGTTAAGGACCGCACAAAGAGCGATGGAACGAAAAATCTTAGGAGTAACGTTAAGAGACAGGAAGAGAGCGGTTTGGATCAGAAAACAAACGGGGATAGCCGATATTCTAGTTGACATTAAGCGGAAGAAATGGAGCTGGGCAGGCCATGTAATGCGTAGGATGGATAACCAGTGGACCATTAGGGCTACAGAATGGATACCAAGAGAAGGGAAGCGCAGTCGAGGACGGCAGAAAACCAGGTGGGATGATGAAGTTAGCAAATTCGCAGGTGCAATTTGGAATAAGCTAGCACAATACAGGGGTAATTGGAGATCGCAGTCAGAGACCTTCATCCTGCAGTGGACATAAATATAGGCTGATGATGATGGTGGCTGATGATCACCCAGCATTTGGTGCACTTTAAAGAACCACAGGTGGTCAAACTTAATCGGCAGTAACCCCATGACGGCGTGCCTCGCAATCAGATGGTGGTTTCTCGCACATAAAACTCCAAAATTCGTTAATTAAACTTCGTCCAAATCGTTTTGCGAGTACTTCAGCCTCCTTTATAAGGTGGTATACCTAGGGGAGCACTGTCTTCACGTGGTGCAGTAGCGAAATCTCACACAACTCTTCGTAGAAGTTCGAAGCTGCGAGCAGAAATAGGATTGCACACGCCGTGGCATGGTTGCACATATTCAGCTAAGTCCGGGTTCGTTTCGGGTTCTTGTGATGGCACCGTAGTAAGAGGGCATCCTGGTCGACCTTTGAATATTTGTAAAATGGTAGCATCACACAAGACGTCGAAACGACCTTTAGGTCCACGTTACTTGCACTGATGACATTGCCGACGTGCGGTCCTCACTGATGTTTCATGGCAGCCCCTCAACATTGCATCAAGCTTGAACGGAAGATGTCCACAACTGGTCCCACTAAAATAAACTGTCCGTGGTCCTTGGCGTCTACATACCAGCATCGAGCAGATTCAATAGGACACGAGGTGCTTGGTGATGAGACTGAGATTGGGTAATTTATCTGGGATCAGGCGCAATACGTAGCTGTCGCTGAGAGAGAGTGATGAAATTTTGCTTTGCGAAGTAAATCGTGACATGAACACCAGTCATTAATTCCGTCACGTTCTCAAACAATGGTATCGAGATGGTATCGGTGTGAACCACGACAGTGCACACAATTTGCGCTGGCGTTCTAAACTATTTTCCCGAAGCCGTTGCAATGTATAAGAAAATCTTGCAATGCATAATCTATATAAGATTTTTGTCAATAACGAAAAATCGAGGCGTGTTTTACTCAGTGAGTCCCCACGTCAACCAAAATAGTTTCTCTTTCAACACGCCTGTTTCTTTTTTATTTATAAGCCCTGGCTTTATCTCAGCACTACTAAGCTTTGCAGCAATTCCAAGTGGCACGGAATTTTGAATAAATGCAAGCTTTCCCATGCGTGCGGCTGCTGCAGAATTCAGACAGACATATTCAAGCACGTAAGAAAAATAAAAGTTGTCGCAGTTTCACCTGAAAGGCGAAGCATCAATTGCGATAGCAAATTTGTAGAGAGCTATACGGAGTAATGATAGTAGCTTTATCAGGTGTATACCCTTGGACATGCAGCAGCACCGGCAACACGCAGAACTGTTGTCGGCGCCGTCGGCGTTCTGCCCGCGTTCGCACATAATGCGTACGGCGTTGGTGACTGTTGCCGGAGCCTCTGATATAAATAGGCACTTGATGCCGCAGCTAAACGTCGCCTCCCTTCCCCCCCCCCTCCCCCCCCCCCTCCCCGCCACGGCCTTTCGCGCGTCGGAAGAAGGCGCGTTTGTTCTACATATGTGGTGATTGTAAAGGAGGAAAGAGACGCCTACTTCTGCAGCCCTTAAGGGAGCGCGGCGCAGAACGCGCGTTTTTTCTTCGCCGTGCGTTCACTCCCCATGAAAGCGCGCGTCCCTCGCGCCCGTTCACTCGCACATACAGCGTTCGGCGCGCGGCGACGATTTCATCTCCACTGACGTCATACGGAACCTCACGGAGACGGCGACGACGACGGCGACGCCGACGGCAGAAACCTGCTTTGGAGTGTCCATATAATTGCTATCGCAATAAAATAACGTGCACAAAAAGAACTGATTACGTAGAACGCTATTCCTTGCGGCGTTTTTCGTTGCTGTTTTAACAGAAGAGCTGTTTAAGCTCTTGGTTGCGCCGCGTAGTGCGAACAAAAACTGCTCCTGGCGATGACGTCACCGCGCGTTGCCTAGCAACCACCTCGTGGAGCGGCGTGTGCTTTGCCTCCTCTCCGTACCATTCACATGTTGCCTTCACAGGGGATGTTAAGAAGAGGGAAGGAGAGCATGCGCGCGGCACGCGCTATGCTCTGGAGACAGGAAGAGAAAATGAGAGAGAGAGAGAGAGAGAGAAAGCAATTGTAGCAGCACCAACAAGGCAACGTGCATCGCTACTGCCGACGCCGTCCGCGTTTCCCGGCGTTCGCGCCGAACGCGCGCGGTGTCCGCGACTGCAGCCGGCGCCTCTGGCGGCGGCTCGGCAGGTTTCAACCAGACACGCCCCGGCAAGTGTGGAGGTGCAGCTTGGCCGTGAAGGCACCTGTGGATATAAAGCGCGGAGCCGCCGCGACGGCGGCAGAACTCTCGTTGACTCTGTGGCGAGTACATTTAGCCTTGACATGGGACGACCAAAGAAGACCCGGACACCCGAAGAAGAAGTCGCTTATCTTGAAGCGCGTCGCTCGGCCAAGCGAAAATCTGAGCGTCGGTGGCGAGCCGATTCGAAATACCGTGCCTGGCAGCACTTGGCACTTCCTAGCAAAAATTAGTCAAGCCTAGTAAAACCTGGAAGAAGCTAGGTCAATCACCAGCTCCGCTGTTTACTGCAGCCTTGCATCACGTACTGCAGCCTTGCAGCACGCAAGCTGGCCACATTTTTTTTTCGTTCTTTTTTTTTTCTTGCGAGCTGGAAGATGTTTTTTGTCTGAATTTCAACTAGCCCAACTTTGTGCCTTAAATGCTCCAATGTTTTTTAATAACTACATCGGCGGCTGTGACCAGTGGTGGTAAAATATCGCTAGACTTTCCAATGTTGGGCCTGCGGTCAGTTTGCCTTACTCGCTAATTTTAACGTGGTCATTGCCTACTCTGATCAGCCATGATAAGTAACTCATGCTCAACGACCTCGCAGGTATTCACTCGGCTTGTCAAGGCCGTCAAGGCCATTGAGAAGAAGCTGCCCTTCTCTCGAGATGACCGCTTCGGGTACCTGACCTTCTGCCCCACCAACCTGGGCACCACTATTCGAGCCAGCGTGCACATCAAGATACCCAAGCTGTCGTCCAACATGTCCAAGCTCGAAGAGATCGCGTCCAAATACGAGCTCCAGATTCGAGGCAAGTAACGTAAACATATCACACTTCAGTAACGTCACGTTATGAAATCATGCCCCTAAACTGGTAAATAAACTATAAGACTGCAATGTTTGTGTTGTACAACTGTATATCTAATAATTACTCATTTCGGTGTTCAGTTTTTATGTAGTCACTGTTTCGAACACCATGCCACGTCGTTATTAACTTCGTGCAGCCACTGGTAAAAAATTATGTACAATGCAATCGCCCGCTATCTAATGTTGGTTGCACCTAATGTAGCAATCATGGCACTATGGTAAAACAAAAATAAAGCCCTTCATCTTGTGCTCAAACATTATTATAAAGCGCTGCATGAAATGTAGAAAATTTGTACCTTTGTGCTGAAATGTTATATAGAATACAAGGGGCCTCCTGTCTCCATGCTTTTATTTGTGTACATGCGCCTGGTCGTATTGTGGACACATGGATCCATGCAAGCTTGATGCTATGGATCCAGAGGTCCTCGTGTTTGTTTTGTTTTATCTCGGCTAATAAATTTCAGTCGATTTTGTGTGTTATACTGCTAGCTGGTGCGCGTTCCTGGCACATGGACTGATCTTGCAAAGCCTTAAATTAACTTCATACTAGGCTCAAGTTACTAGCATCGTTTAGACGGCAAATGTAAACGCGCAGCTGCCATCAACACCACTAAGCAAATTCCTTCTGCGGAAATTCACAACGTGGACGAAGTTTCAGAAGGAAAATAATTTTCGCTCACACAGGAGTAGCATGAAGCTGCCGTAGCAGTCCTGCGCACGGGACTCAAATGGCGTAGTATCTATACAAGACGGTAGTAACAGAAGGCACAGAAACATTTGCACCCCTAAACTTACGCTCTTTTGCCAATCTCACGCTTCAATTACACGCGGTGTTTGCGGCAGCAAAAGTCACGCTGCGAGAATGTGATGCAAAGAAAGTACAGCTAAAGATCATAAAGTCGTTTTCTATTTTCTTTCCTAACACAAAATTCAAAAGACAAGCGATGTTGCGACTGAAGAAGTCCGTTATGGCTTCGTGTATCCGGGGAACAGGTAACGAGAGACCTTGGTTGCTGTTTCTTAGCTCATAAGCGCTTCTTCGAGTATACCCTTCGCTAGTTTTGCCGACGTTCGTATGTAACACATACGGGGCTGGTTACCATCAGATGCATGTCGTGATGTCAAACTCCCGGGGAAACTTCACGTGCTCAGGAATCAAAGTCATTCATCCTCTTGTTCTATACTATCTGCTACGTATAGTTACTTCGTTGCGCGTAAGTCAAAACAACGGGTTTCATTTTTTTTAACTGAAAGTGGAATGTATTCATGCACGTGCCACATCAGTATAACGGGGTTAGGCATACTATTCAGAAAAAAAAAAGGTCTGGCGACAGCAGAAATAAGACTCGTAAAACAGAAATATGTATGCTCACTTTAGCGATGCCAGTGGCTGTGGACTCGTTGAAATGGCAGCAGTTACATATTTTTCCCTCCTCCCATCCCTCTAAATGGGCGCCACCACCCTCATTCTCGTGCGGAAATCCCGAATTCTTGTGCATACTTGAAGGGGGGTTCCAGGGCTTTAATTTCACACAAGGCCCGTTGCATTTTGTTCGCCGAATGGAATACGATGCCTCGTGAACTCGGCCTCGGCCCTCTTCACGCCAGATCTCGAAGGCTGTGGCATTTGAGCTAAAACGAGTTGTTTTTGGCCCATGTTAATGTTCGACGAGTTGTATGAAGAGCTAAAGGAGGAACCGCGAATCTGCTGCCACATGCTTAAGCACCGTTACTTCCCACAGGCACCCGCGGAGAGCACACGGCGAGCGAAGGCGGCGTCTACGACGTCTCCAACAAGCGCCGGCTGGGCCTCACCGAGTACGAAGCCGTCAGGACCATGCAGGAAGGAATCCTCGAGCTCATCAAGCTCGAAAAGGAGGCCTAGACCCCGACACCAATGCCGCGCAACATTTCAGCCGCCGAATGCGCGTGGAGCTCAGCAGGCTGAAGGCCCCTCATTTTGGAAAACGAGCCACCCGAGAAAAAGAAAATAAGAATGAGTTCACGGGTCACCGCCGAATCCTGCCATTGAGTCACCAGTGGCAAATGCAAAAATTAAATCTTCATTCGAGGTTGATAAACTGTCTTGCGTTGTCTAGCTAGCTATTACTGTTATCTTTCACTCACAGCGCCTGTTGGCGATGTGGGTGAAAGATAAATAAACCCATGAGCAACGTAATTTTCGTTCTGGATTTATTTATTTATTTATTTATTTATTTATTTATTTATTTATTTATTTATTTATTTATTTATTTATTTATTTATTTATTTATTACAGGAAACCTGCAGCGCCATACAGGCGTTATTGCAGGGGGGGGGGGGGGGGGGGGGGGGTGGATGAAATACAAAGAAAGAAAGGTCCATGAGTTTTGCCTCAGAATGTAGTACACTATGCAGTGGCCAGTATGTATCTTGAAAGCGACTCTGACTCTAAACATAAAAACGCAAATTATGAGACTTAAGAAATGTGCATGGGGAGAACAACAATCGCTGCATTTAGCGCAACGCAATACTGAACCAAGTGTTGTAAAATCTAATACGAGAACGCGCGAGACATGTAAGCGTACAACGTACGTGACGAACAATAGCGTATTGAAAGGAGAATGCTGCGCTGTTCCAAATTGTCCTCAAAAGTTGTCATAAGAATAATGTCATGTATGTGACAGCGTCACGTGCTGTCGATAACATCAGCAAGTTAAGGTTCCAGGTAGTCACGTGACCCGACCGCGATTGCTTATCTGGCTGGCATGTTTCTCTTCTGGCCTCTTGCGCTTGTACTTCTTTTCTTGCTGCACAATGTATAAATAAATTGTTTGCTATGTTCGACGTTCATCTCCTGATCCCTAAGACGCAACAAATAGGCTGGTAGCATACAATGAAACCCGTAACATGCATCCTACCCATCACTCAGAAAGACAGGCAGAACGCTCCAAGGCCTTACGCATTCGTTTGCAATCTAATAAGAAAACGCCGTGCGTTGACGAGGCAGAGATCCGGATCACCTGGCGTTCTCGGTGGCCGTCGTCAATTACGAAGGTCAACTTACGTCGGGAGGATCATTAAAGAAGTGTAACCCGGAAGATGCGGAGGAAGAGGCTATTGCCTTAGCCGTGGCTTCCGGCAACAATACATACATCATAAGCGACTCCGAATCCACCGTTCAAAATTTCGCGCGTGGGGGCGCATTTCCCCAATCGCCAATGCAATCCTCAATCATTAACTATTACCGCCGCAACGTCCAAATCCTCTGGGCTCCGGCCCACTCCTGGCTCCCCGGCAACGAGGCCGCCCACGACCAAGCCCGGGCTTTTGCCTCCCGAGCCCACGGCCCACTACCGCTCGGAGTTGAGCACATGGAGACAGAGATGACGGGGCCTTCGATGCGCGACCGTATGGTAAAGTAGCAGGTAGCCACTCAACATTATCGGTTGGTTAGACTCGTCTGTCCCCCGCAGATAAAACACTGTATCTAAAAGACAGAAAATTGTCTGGAGGCAACTCCAAACTAATACCGTCCCATTCCCCTTAACATACTCGTACACAAACCCCTCCATATACTCTAACCCCCCTCCCCTTTAACCTACTCGCACATAAATCCCTCCATATACTCTAGCTATTGGGAATGATGCCTAGCAGAACGAGCAGACATCTATGACATTTTATGGGGTTGCCCGCACATGCGGCAACGTTGCAAACTCGGGGCTTGCGAATTAGTACTCCTCAGCAGTGGGAGGCCACGCTGCTCAGCTCGGATCCAGGAGTGGAAGTCTGGGTCACGCAGCGGGCAGAGACAGCCGCCAGGATCCGAGGACTTCTGGTCGCCTGACCACAAGTGCCCCCCCCCCCCCCCCCACCTAAGTGGCATTTTATCCGTGTTTATGTAAATTCTGTCAGTGCTATGAGGTCAGGAATCAGGAAAGGAAAAAGACCAGTCAAGATCCAGGGAGAAAATGCCAATATCCGAGTTTTCTTCACATTTCGATACATTGAAAGTATATATCGCAAGGCCCATTAAATGATCCTCTAAGAACCCATATAAAGGAATGTAAGAGAGCTGTTGTGGTATCTTCGTCAACATCAACATCTTAGTGGTCACTGTGATATCCTGTGAAAGTATCGTTTGGGTCTGTAAAAGTCCCATCCTAATTACGAACCATATACATTCTACCCGTGTGCCTGTAGTGAATAAAGCAACGAGTTCAATCTGATCGGACGCTCGATATGACTATCTGCTGTGACAGTATTAATTGGATGTTAAGGAATTAAGCATAAGAACTATGTTCAAAGCCTGTTCTTTCCTAGCAGATTTCCCTGGGGCGTACATGCGTATTTAAATAAAAAGCGTGCAGGCCCTCTTTATAGAAATAGTAGTGGTAGCTTAGGGTACTTATTCGTCTCAATGACCTCCTCCGCGAGGATTTTTCGCCGTGTGGATAGAAGCTGGATGGAAGGATGGATGCTATGAGCGTCCCCTTTGAAACGGGGTGGTGGGTTGCGCCACCAAGATCTTGTTATGTTCGCATTGCTCGCATCGATGCGAAGGCTTCAATAGCACCAAGCTCTTGAAGCCTAGCATCGCGTAGCGCCATCTCTCGTTGGCGATGTCTACTGTATAAAGCCGTACGGTAAACTGGGGTGCCGCCTAGAGTCTAACTAAACCGAGGCGGCGTGATACGTTTGATTTGTGTTGATCACGTTCTCGAGTTTACTTCTACCCCGAACTGGACGTCTTCGAAGTAAATTTCACGCTTCGCATGCATTCCCTTCTCTACATACATACATACATACATACATACATACATACATACATACATACATACATACATACATACATACATACATACATAACATAATACATACATACATACATACATACATACATACATACATACATAATACATACATAATACATACATACATACATACATACATACATTACATACATACATACATACATACATACATACATACATACATACATACATACATACATACATACATACATACATACATACATACATACATACATACATACATACATACATACATACATACTACATACATACATACATACATACATACATACATACATACATACATATTGCGGTCGCATAAGTGACTTAGCGAAACAAGTGAAAATGATCATGCTGCTCACGGTGCTAGCGCCTTTTGTACGAGACGCCGCATTCGTTTGTCAATGCAGTTCGTCGATTCGACTGCCTATTCCCACAATCACGTGCTACAAAATAATAGAAAGAACGCGACAGTGAGATCGCGTTTGACGCCAAATAATGACGAAACGTGGCACTATGAGGAAACGTCATATTGTGCAACTTTTTAACGAAACCGGTGGAAGTGTTCACTGATTTGCGGTCATCTAAATTTACCAGAAGGCTCCGCCAGGCTTGGTTATTTTATCAATGTCTTTTATTGTCCGACCACAATACATATCACGTGTATCCTATTCATGTGAGTTGGGCTTTTGGTGCCGAGTTCAGGTCGCTTCTTGTCTGTCGCTCCCGATGCCGCCCTTGTTGGTCTGGCCTCCTGGCACTCAATTTTCTATGCTTTGTCAGGCTACACGTTGCACACAAGGCTTGCAGCAACTCCTCCGCAGCTACAAGTTTATTTACACACCTATATACATTTCGACAACAGCTTGTGGAGAGATCGACTCCACCTCTCTGGTCGCTGTCTCCCCCCAAAAAAGACCAAATTCCCCGTTTTAAGCAATTCGATTCATACAAGCATTCCACTTCTCCACCCCTCAGCAGCGTAGAGGAGGCGAATTCTACCAATCACAAGCGGTTTTACAGGCACAAAAGTGTCACGAACCAATGATTAGTTCCAGTCAGCCCAAAAGTTTTCTTTCGGCCACTCCTATTGGGCCCTTCCTGTGTACTTGTGTCTTCTTTGTCCGTGTTTTTTGCGCTGCTCGTCGAGGTTTTCAGCTATGAACCAAATGGCCCAAACAAAAGCTTTATTGCAGCATATTGGCTCCTTTCGCTCTACCCCGTTTTCCTCTGGCCATTCCTTACATTGTGGCCTCACTTCAATGCAAACACAAACAACCCAAAAACAAACAAACCAACAAAAAGAAAGAGCAACAACAAAGTACACCAACAAAAGCCATGAAAAGCATTTCATCTTTCATTTTTGAAACCGCCCATGCACTCGAGCAAGCGGCACACTGGAGGTTGAAAACAGGCGCTGGCCTACTCTATGTGACTAAGACCACTTGGAACGCGTTACTCCCATCTGTTCATTAGCCTCACAAGGAGCGATGACGACGCGCGCCTGTTTTATCCTTTGTGCAGCTTCCCCGACACCGTGGACGCGACAACGGTGACGACCTGCAAGTGAAGCGTTTGTCGGCACCCGTTTGCCGGTTCGAAACATCCTACACGTGTGGTCAACGACCATCGGCGCGCAACAACCTCGAAACGACCTCTCTGGCTAGCCGATATCGTGCGTACTTCCCGAATCTAAAGACATATGGAAACATTTTTGCGAAGTCTGATTAGGCCCATCCACATGCAAATAAATAAAAGACACAAGCGAAGGTCGTCGAACTTAACAATGTACTTGCATTGTTAGTCACCACCAGTGGAAATATATCGTAGATGTCGGTATCGTGTATAAAAGAAAACTTGCATTGAACGAGCTATGTAACTTGTCACATGCGTGGTGATTGGTCAGTAAAGAGGAATATACAAAAACAGTGAAAATGGGCCATAATAAGATAAAATTGCAATAACGCGTGCGAAAGTTATTGTAACCCATGAATACAGACAAGAAGAGATTACTTGAATCAACGCCGTACATTCATCGGAGTGAAACGCGAGCTTTAATATCTTCGAAAGACCGAAAGAATAGCCCCACCAGAAACACGCCATCGATTAAGCGTAGGATGAAACTATCGATTGCCGTCTACGCTATGAAAAACGAAGCAGACAAAACGAAAAAAAGCACTGTCTGGACCACGCCACGACCTTGCGACGTCAAGATGTCACGCGGTGTCCCGAAGCAGACGACACGACCGTCGTCTGCTCAATGGGCGGCGGGTCTGGTGACGCCCACGAGCGTGCTATATAAGCGCGGCCTCGACGAATCGAAGAACGCATGCGCTCTCGGAGCCCGAACCCTGCGCGCTCCAGACCCAGAGAAGTTAAAAAAAAACAGAAGCGAGAAAATATAAAAAAGGGCGTCGAGAGAGAAAGAGAGAGCGCGAGGAGTTCGCGGGTATAGCGAGGGCGCAGCGGTTGAAGAGACTGGGGCAAGCGGACCGGCTCGAGGAAAAACCCCTTCGGGCTTGGCAGCTATCACACCGTGGCGTGATCTGTGCAGTGGCCCATTTTTTTTGGTCACCATCGACGTGGCCGAAGATACTTTTTTGGACAGTGGCTGTTCGTCCAGAACAGCGCAGCATTCACTCGTCGCTGTGTGCACCGGCATCGACGTCCTCCACCGCGCCGCACTTGATTCCTCGTGGTACATCAGGATTGCACTGCTGATCCCGGAAAAGCAATGTTCGCCGCGTGGGAGATCTACTGGCTTCTGAAAGAGTGAGTGAAGTGGGCTGTTTTCACGCCCCGCTGCTGGGAACCCTGGGTTGAGGGCTGATCACGTGGTCCTGTGTTGGGCTTTCTCTCTCCGTCCAATCGCGTTGCCGCTTCCGCCACCTTCTTGTCGACCCTGTCTCGCGGTTTCTCGAGAGTTCGAGAGTGCGTCGCGCCTCCCTCGACCTTGGCACTGGTGTGCGCGCGTCGAAACACTGTCGGTCCCACAGGTCGAGGCGTGCGCGCAGAAAACAAATGGTGTAGCGAGAATAGAAACCGCCCTTGACTGCTTTGTGCGATCCCGCGTCGAATGGACCCTGCTTCTCTAGAAGTCGTTGCTTTCTATCTACGCGCCTTCCTTGCAGCAGGTGCCATATACAGCAAGCACCTGCCTGCCTCCATCTGCGTGCGTCCATCGTATCCAGACGTTGCATTTTACGTATGGAGGACTCTACCCCATCTGTTAGGCCAAGGTTACGCATACAAGGTTAATATCAAGGTCACCGCGAAGGGAATTTTCCTTTATAAACTGTTCTTGGCTGCTAAAGCAGTTTTTGGCTCCTAACGCTAACAAGTTTGTGACAACCTAAATTATTCCTTTCTCATGGCAACACGACACCAAACGTGCCGGATATTACTGCAGAAAAGAAATTCCAAACGCTGAGCTTTGTTGGCAGGCAGGGAAATACCTATGCGCGCTGGTAATACAACCAGGTAGCCAAGTGGCCAAATCTAACCAGCAGTTCAAGTGGCCAAACTTAGAAAGAAGAAAAGCTGCCGTTCGACTATTTCCTCAAGCAACTCTGTATGAGGGCACACGTTATTATTGTGTATACTTCTGTTGAAACGAACGCATAAAGCGACTGACTTTATCGGTGCTTTAAACTTGTAGTTAAATGCAATATACCTTAGTCAAAGACATGGACTTAGTTTCTCAATTTTTTAATGGAATTAACTTTTCAGTTAAGCTCTCCGCAGACGCCTGCGTCCTTTACCGCGAGATAACAAATCCACAGGGCTCTTTTATTCTGCGGAGTGACCTTGACAACATTTGTAGCTGGTGTTCTCAGGGCAGATGGTGCTCAGCCCAGCCAAGTGAAAAGTATTGTCAGTTTCCCGGCAGTCTAACCCATCTAACACTTTCGACTACAATGTTAACGGAATTTGCCTTGAGACAGTCAGCTCGTATAATATTCATTGTGTCCACCTAGGTTAATAATATTTTCTTGCATGCACACGTCACCAGCATTATCAGCAATGCGAATAAACACTCGGTTATACACGCAGGACTTTTCCATGGGCCACGCAACACTTGAATTTGCGTCTGTGCAAAACATTTATCAGTCCTAAGCTAGAGTACAACACCTCATCTGTAGAACAAATTGGACAACACACACTAGTAGACAGCATTGAATAAGTTCAAAACCAATCAACTCGTTTCGTCGGTTTTGTCTTCGCCCCTATTTTTTACACAGGTAATTACAAATATACGTACTATTCTACGTACATTGCAATATTTTTTCCACATAGTCGCCACACCGGTTCAGACATTTGTCCAATCGCAGGCACTAAATATGAGATGCCCATGTGGTAAAAATCGCCCGGCTCACTGTGAAACCATCGTCAAACTGCTGCCTTGACTTCATCGTTACAGGTGAATCGCCGTCCTGCCAGGAACTTGTTCAGCGGGCCAAAAACGGCGAAATCACTTTTCGCCATAGGTGGGCTGCATTTCGCTGTGCATTTCTTGGGCGTTCGTCGCTGGCTCCATAGAAAACGAATCACACTCCGTTGCTCGTACGCCGTGGATGTGTGAAGCACAACCGCCATCTTCAACAACCGACAGCAGCGCCGTGCCGAGGAGCTACCGGCAGATAAGGCCCGGCCGGTCCAAGAAAGATCCACCGCTGGGAATGGATATGTTGACTTCGCTTTTACAGCCGTAATTTGGCTTTAAAAAATAGGGGCAAAGACTTTCTGATTCTTCCTCGTAATTATTCACGTTCAGCTGGTATTTCTTCAATATTATCAAACTATATAGGTCTCGTCAATTGACAGCTCAGATGCAATATTGTTGGTCTCTGTTTATTTGGTAAAATTTACTTTCAAAACGAACAGCTGAAATGTGACTTTTTTTTTTAAATCAACACCATATGTGTCATCCCGAGCCGATCACCCGCAAAACTGTCGGTTCCTTTTCGCCCCATGACTGCACTTTTGACTCTTTTCTGCCCAAGACGAGTACCTCCTTCTCTCCTTCACTACGTGCATTGAAAACACAACGATTTTCAAAGACGCCATCAGTGACTACATACTGCCTACTTCGCACCAGTTCTGCAACCAGACCTTGACAATACTTCGTTTGACACTTGTTGTGTTTCTGATTTTCTTTATTTAAATGTGATTTTCGCGCACAAGTTCTCTAACACTTTAAGCAATTGTCCTGACGCTGTTTTTTTTATTCTTTCTAATGTTCTCTTTTTATGCCCATTATGCCCACCCCCTCAATAACGTCCAAAATGTTTTTAGTAGAGTATTATTTCAACGTACGTGCCTTCAACACAGGTGCCAACGTACACGTTGACTTAAGGAAAACCTTGGTCATTTAGTTGCTAATAACTACCCATTCGCTTCTTATCACGCATAACTTTTTTTATCTGTTGGAATTTTTTCCGCTATTATTTTATCACCCGTGCCAGTCAGCGAAGATTGGCTGTTCTAAATCATTGCCGTCATGTGTTCTTTACCACCTAGTGTGCTCAATACTTATTGTCTGACCTCAGAAATGAACGCAATTAAGAATAACTTGTCGTCATCCTAATCGCCGAAAGCAACCTCATTAATTTTAGCCAAGTAGAAGGGACATTACAACAGACCACCACTTGGATCTGCGCTGCGTATTCTAAGCAGGCCTTAGTCACCTCTCACCCACAAATTCATAATGGCGTCACTGCACCTAGTTTGCTGCCTTGCTCTGCTGCGAATTCATTTCCTTCTGTTATTCCAAATGTTACTGTCATGACCGTCTGTTAACACTGCATTGTTCCAATGGTTTTGTGCAATAGTTTTTTTTCAGCTCCGACCCTTCTTTCCTCCGGTCTGTGGTACACCTGTATATTTTTAACATTATTCTTCTTTTTTATGTTTGTAATACATAATCGGTATGCATGCACACTGCCTGTAATGCAGTGTCCTCACTTTATCTTGAATTTTTAACCCTCAATACGCAATATCCGTAGCCACACAAATATTTATTTTGCTGTGTGCTGCCTCATAAATAAAGCCAAAGAGTTCCGTACCAAAAAGCACCACCGAAAGAACTAACCACGATGGGTTCAAAAGCGCTGTTTATCATTTTACAACGGCTATAAATCGCACTCGATCAACAAAAGCTCCCAGAACTTAGTCATGTGTTTTGTTGCACCGAAGCGCCCGGGTAAAGTGAAGGTGGCGACACGAACGACGCAAAGAATACGGAAAACCAAGGAGACTTGTAGGAGGCAACTCGCTGGCACATGTATACCTACATCGACATACTTGCTTCATTTCACTTGCCGCAATGCAAAAACGCCCGTGTGCTTGCGTTGTAGTGCAGGTTGAAGAACACCAGGTGGTCAAAATTAATCCGGAGCCCCTCCACTACGGCGTGCCTCATAATCAGAACTGGTTTTGGCGCGTAAAACCCCAGAAAGAAGAAGAAGTACGTGCGCTGTGAACAGATCATAGATAGTAAGAGAATCCTTCACCAGTGATGCACAATTCCCAGAGAATTCAAATTGATATATCTTTCCTTTAGTAGCTTTAACGTCCTATATTTGTTCCTACTTAATCACGCTTACTTTCCCTCAGTACTATAGGGAGGGTATGGTCTCGGAAGCAGTAACACTTACCCAGTTTGTGGATTGGCCATAAACCGGATAGCCCCCAGAAAACTGAGAAATAAGCAATTTACGAGACGTAGAATATAGGTTGAGAATAGGTAGGTTAGAATCTAAATAGCGGGATTGGAGCACACAAATATTTAAAATGAAGGATTAAATCAAACTCATCAATATAAAACGAACCTAAATATACATTTTGTTGAAGACAACCAAAACGGTTAAGCTAGAACTTAGCTATTTAATTGCATTAAACCCAACCGAGACGTTTGGACAGCAACGAAACTGCACCGATATGTTCTCTATTCATTTTTTTTCGTCTATATACGTGTTTCCCTTCGGCGCAATGAGGATATACGCATGATGGCGACAGCCAGGAAGCCTTCAAACAAGCTTGGTTCACAACTTCAACGTCTTCTCTGTCTCGGGCATGGCGTGATGCTCAAGATGGAAGCGGCGTTCTGCAACGTGGCGTTCTTCCAGCAAATCAAGTAGCGTGTCGACTGACGCAGAGGAACGAATGCTGAGACGTTGTCGTTGTTTCTTTATTTTGATCCTGTTAACGACGAACGTCACGTAGAGCAGCATTGCCGGGTTTTTCTTCGTTTTCTCTCTCTCGCTCTCTCTCTCTGTTACAACTGCAGTTCTAAAAGTAGATACCACGAGCGGTTTGGGCTCTTACGGGTCAGCGTTTCACTGCTGTATCCGTTCTACCACAGTGTAAAGCATGTACTGATGAAAAAGGCTGCACGTAAAGCCCTTCCTTTTGCAGGTATTGCTGTAGAATTGCCGGCCGTCGAAAGCTTATTTTGACGTGGGGGGGAGGGGGGGAGGTGGGGGTATTTCACAGTTATGAAGCGCTTACCGCGACCAGTTTGAATTATATGGGTTATAAAACAGAACTTTTTTAGATGCGAAGCAGCTTATGGCGGGGCTCTGTCCGTCCCTCCCGAGGCGTCCCACACCCCCACAGCGCATGCGCGTCCCCTCCCCCTCTCTCTCCTCTCCTACGCTCCTCCCTTTCTCTCCTCTAGGAATCCGGAGCGGCGCGCACGACAGGTGGTGCTACAGCTGCATACTCCGCTGGGGGCGCCACGGTAGTTCCGCGGTATGAAATGACGGAGCGCGCGCGCCTCATTCTCTCTCCTGTGCAGCGCCGCGATGAGCGCTCGGGCCGCTGCCGCGAAACCATCTCCCGCTCAAGCTAACCTATCTCCCCGCTGCTTCGCATCCACACATGGTTCCCTTTAGCGGGAGATGGAGTAATTTTTTTTGCCTTTTTCTCCAGCTTTCGGGAAGGGTGGGCGGAGTTTCTATACAGATGTAAATGACACGTCCCCTCGTTCAACCGAATTGCGTGGCGCGGTCATCGCCGAAGGCCAAATATTTGAAACGCCCATGCTGTCGCGCGACAGCTTTCCTGTGTGGCCGCGATGGCGTCTGAAAGTTCACATGCTGTGGTCGGTAGCGCCGCGGCGTCGCATTTCTCCGCCGCCTTGACTTACATAGCGAACCACTTTCGTCCCTTGTTACGTATTCGAGGGCGTGGGTTCGTATCCCACCGCTTCCACCACCTGTTACGTATTCGGCGGCTCGACGCCGAGAGCGGCAGGACGACCGGCCCAAGGAACAGACGACCCACGCAGCGCCAGGAAGACAATAGCCTTTATTCTTTCAGCAACGCGCTTTTGTGCGCTACGTAGCCAATCAGGGGGTGGCAAAAATAAAGAAAAGATATCGCGACAAGCGGGGCAATCTTATCTGCAAGCCCCAACGTAGATTGCGACCAGCACCGCGAATGTTACACCCTGTAGTACGCTGCGCATCGCTCGTCAAGACGCTCCATTTCGTCTAGCCGATTCACCGCAGCTTCGCTTAGACCGACTCACGCAGTGCTTGGAATTTGCACGATACTGTCGAGCGCCTCTACCACGAAATGACCGTTATAACGAAAGAATAACTCTGTCACGGTTCTAATGTGAGCTGTGGGGTGCGCGACCATTTACAACGAAGTGACCTGTATAACGAATGATTCCGGAGGCATCGAGCGCTTCCCTATATAAAGGCTTTGACTGTATTAACGCGAATGGTCGGTGGAGTGTCTGTCCTGCGCGGAGTAAACGAGCGGAGAAGAAGGCGCATAGCGCGCGACTGCTGCCATACCGCCGTCTTCGTGCTAAAGGTCGTCGCACAGTCGTCGTCACCCTGTCGTCACACCGTTGTCTTTATGCCGTCTTCATTATGCTGTCGCCGCGGTCGTCGTTATCACACTGGCATGCTGCCTACCGAAACACGCCGACGACGATAACGTGTGGCGCCGTCATAAAACATCGTTACCGATGCCAGCAGTACACCACGGAAATATTGTTAGTGTGTCCATTCGATTTTTTTTGTTTCTTTCCACATAAGTATTCGCTTGCTTTCTCAATCCTCTTCGATGCTTGTTTTGTTATATGTTCTTTATAGTAGTATCTATGAAATCGCCGGCTCTGGCTTTAGCAGGTAACCTGAAAGCATCTTTAGCACAGCTGCTGCTTTGAAATATGCGCCATTTGACCCTGTAATAGATCGGATGTCTTTTTTTTTTCAGTATTACAATCACGAAGAGGCAAGCAGCCTCACCCGTGCGTCTAGCGCTTGCTCTCTTCCATGAGTCCCGTTCTTGAATATTATTGCAGGGCGTATATTACGTAAGTGCAATAATTGGGAAACGACGAATTCGTGCGATGGCATCGCGGTTTCGATTTACAATATTTCCTCGAGAAATATTAAACATTCCTGCCTTTTTTCTTGCGCAGTGCAGGTACCTTACCAGTAATAGCTGCGCTACATGAGGAATTTTTTTTTATTGCGATAGCAATTATATGGACACTGAAAAGCAGATTTCTGCCGTCGGCGTCACCGTCGCCGTTGCCGTCGCCGTCGCCGTGAGGTTCCGTATGACGTCAATGGAGATGAAATCGTCGCCGCGCGCCGCCGAACGCTGTATGTGCGAGTGAAAGAGCGCGAGGGACGCGCGCTTTCACGGGGAGTGAACGCACGGCGGAGAACAAACGCGCGTTCTGCGCTGTGCTCCCTTAAGGGCTGCAGAAGTAGGCGTCTCTTTCCTCCTCTACAATCACCATATATGTAGAGTAAACGTACGTTCTTCCGACGCGCGAAAGGCTGTGGAGGAGGGGGGGGGGGCAGGGAAGGGAGGCGACGTTTAGCCGCGGCACCAAGTGCCTATTTATATCAGAGGCTCCGGCAACAGTCACCAACGCCGCACGCATTTTGAGCGAACGCGGGCAAAACGCCGGCGGCGTCGACAACAGTTCTGCGTGTTGCCGGTGCTGCTGCATGTCCAAGTTTATACACCTGATAAAGCTGCTATCATTACTCCGTATAGCTCTCTTCAAATTTGCTATCGCAATTGATGCTTCGCCTTTCAGGTGAAACTGCGACAACTTTTTCTTTTGTTTAATGAGTCATACCCGCCTAAACAGAATTTGAGAAAAACGAAAACGATTGTTACCGGACCGAAATGCAATGCTATAAAAGCAAGTTAGGTTATATGTTTTACATATCAGCTAGAGCAACTTTACAGCAACACGTAATGAAATATTATGCAGCAATTTTGACCAATATTAGGATGTAAAGATAGGATTTGACTCTTTTTTCGATTTGAAACACTTGATTGAATGCGGTTTCGGTCAGAAAACATTGTTGAAAACAACTGTAGAACGCTGTGACCTTATTTTAGTTAGAACATTTACACCTATTAACCTATTAGAACATTTACAATTAGGGGGGCACTGCTATGCCTCATGAAAACTGGGAATAATACTTCAAGAGTGCTAATTCGTCTGCTTGAAAGCATAGCGAGCCTCATTTCTAACGTCTCGCTGGATCTTTCTCTTTTTTTCAGCAGCATTTAAGGCTTTAAGAAAATCAGGAACACAACTTTCAAAGAGACTGCCATAGTGCCTAGATCACAGTGTGGGGTAAGCGCTCTTCAACAGGGCGAGAGGATTTCACTCCTTTCGATCTGTACGCCAGCAGAATCTGACTCACTTTTGATCAAAAATACGATCGTCGCACATTGTTCGTTTGTCTTATTTGACCGAGTTCGTTCTCATACTTTTTCTAGAGGAAAACTGCCTAGGTTTTCTTGTCATTACAGCTCTATCTCACATAGTTTCGGTTTGTGGACTTGGGTCATATAAAAAAATCATCAAATTTGCCTGCATGGACTGCCCCCTCTTAGCACTTCTCATAAGTTGCCTAGGATCTATGAGCGACCAAATACTCATTTTCGTTTGACAACCATGCACAAAAGTACATATGTTTCCTTCTTTCTTTTTTTTTGGGGGGGGGGTGAGGTGGATTAGAGAGAGAGGGGGTATGCGTATGTTCTCCACAGTAATTCAATAGAAAGAGCTGATCCTGAATAATTTCGCTATTATCACCTTAAATTAGCCGACATGTAGCCTCGTGTTCGCATGTATTTTCGAGGCGTGTTGTAAAGAAATACTTTTGTTTGATTTGCACACCAACATCCTCTATTATTCTCTCTTTAATGTGCGCGCACTGTTGCCGACGGAAATGTCGTGTTTTTTGCCTTTATACATATGGCGTTTCCAAAAACATTCGCGACTAACAAATAGAATTGTCATCCTCAATAAAAACACATTCACTTACGATTTAGAAGATAAGACAGCGGTTCAATCTGAGCGCACCCACAAGTTTGCAAACTATAAAAATTTTCTAGACTATGCAAGCCATTAGCTAAAATGGCCGGAACACTCTTTCCATGCCACGGTTTCTGCTACAAGCTGAGCCACACACTATATGCGAATATAGATGTCAAGTGAAGTGACTAGGTATTTACCTGTAATAATCGAACACTTCAATTACAAACTTTACCAATCATGCACTTTCGTGAATGATCACCATCTGTGGCTGTACCATACTGCATTTTCATGGACGCTTGCATACTGAAGTATGTGTAAAATTTTCCTTCCCGCTCTGTATCTCGCAAAGAGGCTGATTACATTTTAATGACAGAGGCTGAATTAAGTGGCCGATAACAAGCAATAACGTGTGCCGTTGCGCCAATTCAGTAGTACCTTTAAGGCTAGCTCGGTTGGTATAGCGCAAAAATGATAAATAATGAATAAATGCAACTAATCACATGTCCATCACATGCAGATATGACTTTCGTTTCGGCTTTGAGAATTTTTTCCCTGCACACCAAAGTACAAATTTAAGAGACTGCGAATCTAGATTACTAAGTGATCATGCTCTTTGCGAAATTTCTTCAGAACCAATGTGAAAGGCGACAGCCTACGGAAAATCAAGTGACAATTGCGGCAGCGTAAGTGCGAATTCAGATGTCACCCGCTTATACTTACGAAGTAGCTACCCTGTATAAAGATACATGTTTCTCGGCACTTTCTTGATTTAAATGCAGCAACAATGACCGCCCAGAATGCAAATAGGCCGTTCTTTTTCCCGTTGGTATCCACTGTACAACGCCCTGAACAGGCGCTATACATATCGAGAGGTATGTGGTGCGAAGTGCATTTGCGCGTCTAATATATCGCAAGCCGCGTGCTGGGCTCAACTTGCTTCGAGTATATGTCGCCAGTATATGTAAGCGCTCCCCGTACTTTGACAAGCAGCGGCAACCAGGGGCGGTATTCTGTAAGAGTCTACCTAGTGGACTGTCCATTTCTGCAACCGTTGATTCGCTGCTGCTTGCCGTGCAGAAAGGAGACTGGCTGGCACTTTCCTGCACGTCGAGCAGCAGCGAATCAACGGTCGCCGAAATGGACAGTCCTCTAGGTAGACTCTTACAGAATACCGCCCCAGGACGCTCCCATTATCAGCTCCCAGACCACTAAGCGACAGACGAGCCTCAACAGACACCCAGCTACAAAGCAAAGGCGTATCTTATGGTACTGTTTGGCCTGCATCCGTCACCGTAATGACCTGATTTAGCTATGCGGGAGACAATTGGCGGCCTGGCAAATAGGGCGACGTCAACTGAAGAGGCAGTTGTCTATACCTGGAGACTTGCAACAAGTGGAACCTTGTCGCAAACAGATTCCGTGCTCTAAGGAAAGTACGAGTGTGCTGACACTTGTACGTGACGAATACATGTTTCTCATTGAGTCCTAGCTTCCTGATAAGGCAGATTCACATTCTCTATGAGGCCCACGTTCGATAAAGTCGCGTGATGAATGCCCTTCAGGAGAACCCCGTTCCCTAAGAGCGTAAAACGCGAACTTAATCCTCATAGGGCAATCGCGTTGATTGCATTATCAAGAATGCCAATGCTTTGACCAGTTGGCGATTCATTCGGAGGGGGAAAAATTGCTCTGCGCACACTGGGGTTCCATACGAGATGTTACTGTTGCCTTCTTTTATTACCCTTCGTTGCTTGGTACGTCTATTTTTTTTATAGTGCTATGCGCTGGCATCTTGCATCACCCCTCAACTCGATCGTACCGTCGCTTCTGTCAGAAGTCGATTAGCCTCAAGCGTCGTTCGCGCGAAGGACAGGGTTCGTGTCGCGACCACGCCATCCGTCACTTCCAGACCATGACTTAAGACAAAGTCGAGTTGTCGCCAAGCATCTACATATTTCGTGGACGCAGGAACAACAGCGGAGCTTAGCTTTGGAGTACGGTGTACAGTTGCCAACGATTTTCGAACTCAACGGCGCTGTCACTATAAACCTACGCGTGCAGAGGGGCTAACGAACTATGACGCGCGACCGCTGAAGTGGATGTCAGAGCGATGCTAAGTGACGTGTTTCTCCGCTCGAACCGTTCCTTGCGGTGACGTGTTTGTTTTCTCAACGCTAGGTCGGTTACCGTTGCCTTAAATACGCGTCGGCCACAGAATACTAGAAAAATAAACAAGCAGCAAGTGACGCGTCGCTGCTCAAAAGTGCGTAAGGCAAGCGCTGTAGTCATTAGGATCCCACGTCTCGCCTGCTACAGCACCTGCTTATTGTTGCCAAACTCCTTTCGAAAATTGAACAGTGGTGGAAAGGGCGAGACTCTTGTTGCCACGTGTCTAATCTTTTTAGTCATTGTATTCTGAGACCCTCGTGTACGAGATTATGTTTTCATAATCAGGTTTCTTTCATTGGAACTGTAGCCCCCCACCGTCGTGGGGGAAAATAATGTCACGTGAGCAAGTCGTGTTAAGCGCAAGAAATCGAGTTTTACCGCATGCAGGGACTTCTTCCGCGCCATCGTGAGCTGACGCATTGGCACGCACTCTGACGACACACCGTTTTTTGGTGTAGGAAATCGATGATAAAGGATGCCCCTCCATTTTTTTTTTTTTTTTGCCATGATAAACACAGTCGAAAGTTTCGTTCACACTTTAGTGATTGCACTGACGCAACTATCACCGGGTTCGGTGAATTACGGCAGCAAGGGCAAAATTTCCTGGCCGATGCTGAAATCGCCACTCTGCATAGCACGTTTGAGTATGTAGTACGTACTGAATAGGAAAAAATGGCTTGTATTATGCGAGGAAGTACGCGATGTGTGGCAGCAACTTCAGCAAGCAGGAAGTATATTCAATGACAGCCGGCTCAGGACTTCTCATGCGCAAAGCGTCACTACGTGTCTTGAGCGGGTACGTGCCGACGAGCTTCCGCTAACGCGCTAAATAGAAGCGTTCCCCACCACCCCCTACAAGCGGACTACCCTCGGTGTATAAAATATCCGACTCGTGCTCTCATTCGGTAGGCTGGTCAGCCGAGATTTCTGCGCGATGCATGGACGCAGAAGCGGCCGAGCCTGAGCGCTATAAATCAAGCGCCATCATCTGTGCGCCGGCGTTTACGAGTTTCCGCACCTTAGTTGCGCAGCAGAAGCGCCAATCAGAAGCGGTCACGTACTCGACGGACAGGAGCTCTGACTTCGACAGCCAGGCATGGCGTGCTCGCAAGCAGCCAACGATACGACGAACGATGACGTCTTTCTTTTTCCGAATTTGTACACGAAGCTGACTGACAACCGTTGCACTGCAAGAGTCCCGTTTTTGTCAGGGCAGAACAACGAGCACGGAATGCTGTTCGGTACATCGAGAACAGTTCCAGGACTTTGTGTACCGGCGTTCTTCAGCACTATCGGTGATAGTGCTTCACAACTCCTTCGACATGCGTGAAAATTTAAAGACAGGATCAAACCACCTTTCCTGGAGAGTACGCTCATCGCTTCGAAATGTAGGACGCCATCAAAGAAAACCCGCAGAAAGAACAAGGCCATTAACGTGACTATCTGCACTTCGTTATCGAGAGTGCAACTCAAGCTTCAAGCTGCCTCGATCATCAAAGAGAATATATATCTCACTCGTCCATTCGCTAGACGTGGTGATTCAAGAAGAACGTGACACGCAACGTCACGAAAGTCGGCAGCATGAGCAGACGTTATTCAAGCCATTCTTCTAGTTCGCTTTGGACAGCATACAGGAGGCTAACTTTCAACATGCACCGTTAAGCCGATCCTAATTAAACTCATATCCAAGGGGATGCCTCGTATCGGCCGTCCACATGGAGGTGTGTAGAAACGACGAGATTAGTCTGGCTTTCCTTGTATAGCACCGTCTTCCACCAGAGGACCGGCGCAGCCACCATCCCAGGCATATCGCTGTGGCGCAGCATACGTTTTGGCAACCCACGGTGGCACCGGTGCCAACGGAGCAAGGACCGAGTCCCGCCATGGCCGCCTTCCTGAAAGCCTCCGCTACGTTGACTTCCGTGGCGGTCCTCCTATTGGCCGTCTACTGGGCCTGGGACGGAGACATCTCGTGGTGAGTACCGGAACTTCGACTGCGTGCAGCAACGTACCGTCTGGAAAAACATACATCATTGTTGTCTCAAGAACAAGAAAATAACCAAGATACTGCAGTACCAAGTGCTAAGCTGCTGCCATACACCCCTTCCCAGTACCTACAAGCATTATATCACACGAGCACACGAATGTTTACACAAGCAGTACTCACGATTGGTTTTCGTTCTGTAGCAATTTGTGAGCTGCATTTGGTGCGTGCTCAGTCATGGTGTAGAGATCCAGATAAGAATAAATGCGGGTAGGTATTAAGCAGGACTAAGCCCGTTTGGCTGCCCTGCTCTTGTGCAAATTAAAGACCGGGCACATAATCTTGCGTGCTACTTCCAACATACGATTACAGCTTTGTCTATTCTGGTGCACGTTCTTCCGTTCGGCCCCAATAGCAAAACAGAAACTCAAGAATCGTCAGTGTTTGTATGCACCTTTTTTTTCATTGTATTCTTTTTAATTGTATTGTTTTCTTGCACTCAAACATCAAAATTCGGTCTAAACATCGCCAATGGTATAACCTTAGTCAGTTTGGGAAATGCTAGTATCGTGAGAAGAGCGCAAAATATCACTAAACAAGAACTGGTGCAATACTCTTAGCGTATACAAATTAAAACCACTGCAGTAACCACTACGAACTGGTCGGTATTGCGCAGCTATGACGAACAATAACGGTACCCCTCACCCAACTGAATTTCATTGCGCTATAATTTTACCAGCTTACCGGTTAAAACAAAGTGTTTTGCAGGAGTACGTGAGCACGAAGTGTTTCCTCCCTGCCGTGGAGTAAGGAATCCTGCCTATAAAGGCATTCCGCATGGCTATTAGCGAGAAATCCGAAATTATTGCATTACGACTCCGCAAATGCAGAACTGAACTTCTTAGGCGTTGTGGAACTATAGCAAATGGAAACGCAAAGTGCTTAAAAGCTTTCTTAACTTTGTCACTTCACAAAAAAATATAAACGAAGTTCGAACAACAGCGTCGTTATATTACTCCTCCTCAAGAGCTAGCTGCATTCGTGATTACATCAATTTAGCGCGTGTTGTTTTAGCCGCTGAAAGAACTACCGGCACTTGGTCCTTTATTTTTAGCATCTACCGCTCTCGTACTTACTCGGCAGCTGGTCACGTACAAACCATCGAACATTTTTTTTTCTACGCAACAAACACCGCCCCTGCTTTCGTCGACTTCATTCCCGATTGTCTGGTTCCTCTCTGTCGCTTTCGGAGCCGCAGCCGCAGAGAGTTCCTCTGTTTAGAACAACAGCGGATGCGCCGCCACAAGGTCCAGCAGAAAGGGCCCCACACAGCAGCTTTGGGCGCACCTCGGGGACCAAGATAGTCCACGCCGCCACCGCCGCCACCACTCAACCTTCTGGAACTGCGCCAGTCGGTCGGTGGTGTGTGCGAGTATGTGGTGGCAGCAGTGGGAGCGCACTGCGGCAGTGTCTCTTTCTTTTTTTTTTTTTGCCTTCCAACCACGGCGCGCGCTCTCAACCCGGGAATAGTATACGAGAGAGCAGTGGGCTCTAGCAGGGAGCCCGGCAAGGACTTGGCAAGGGCGCCCGACCCTGCCGGCCGCGTATAACTCCTGCTTCTCCTTCCTACCGCCTCACATCTGATCAACGACCCCGGCTCGCGGAACGCGCGCTACGCATTCCTCGTTGGCAGCTTGCTGAGACCATGGCTGCGAGATTGGTTGAGGAAAGGAAGGCAAATTGGGGCAGTCACTTGATAACCACCGCCGAGAAAGTTAGAAGGCGGCGCTGCGTCGTTGATGACCACGGTGTTACACTCTCGGTAGATTTTTTTCTGTCTATTTACGGGGTGATAATTTTTCAGTTTTACGGAATTTTTTTACGAAGTCGCCTGTGGCGGATGGCATAATTGTTGTCCTTGAGCTGTATTATTCGAAGAGACGGACATTACTAGCGCAGTAAATTGAAACACGTATTCATATAATTAGTGAAAATCCTATCCGCTTATTAACGTCCTAATTAATTACTTTATGGCATCAATTGCAATTTACGAATCGTAGCCGGTGAGCTTGCAGGATGTGTCCACTTAAAATGAATTTACAGGATTGCGCCAGTTCGATATATAATTTCCCGAAGTGTGGGAGAAAATACAACAGCGTTCCGTTAATAATGCGCTTCAATGCATAAAAAAGCGTTTTTGTAAAAAAATGTAAGTGGAACAACAGCGCACTTTTGCGGCCAGCTTAGCAAGCGCATATCTCCACACTGGTGTCATTGTAGAAATTCATTCCAAGTTGATACGCCTTGCAAGCTCCAGCTGGTGTCATTCTGGAAATTAATTCCAAGTATATACGCATTGCACGCTCACAGGCTACAAATCGTAGATTGTCATATGGGCCGTAAAGTAATTAATTTTGAAGTTAATTAGTGAATCTTTGGTAATTAGTTGAACATGTGTTTCGATTTCTCGTGCAAGTATTCTTCGCTTCTCTGAATATTCGAGCTCAGCGACTAGAATTGTGTTACCGGCATCAGGCGATTTTTAAAAATTCTGTAAACATACATTTATGGCCCTATACATCTAGCCGTTATCCATTAGGCTTCTTTAACGGCACATTTGTCTATCAGCGAATAGCGTCCTTATTTTTTTACAGGGTTAGTAAGAAATTTCTTTCAGCGATTGAAAAGCTGCGTAGCACGTTTGGACCTGATCTGATCTGAGCTGATCTGAGCTGATCTGATTGGACTTTAAATTATATTTGCTAGGAATATCCGGAAGGAGCGGCAATACCTTTGATCAGTGTGATTCTTTCGTATTGTACATACACGTTGCAATAAAATTTCGGTTAGCTTGATTCGTTCACTACAATTTATTTCGCAAAGCAAATTTATCTTTTTCCTGCGCTAGTCAGCAAACACATTGACATCGACTTAATACATTCTTATCATGCAAGTAAAAATGTCTTACACACGACCTTCTTCTATAGTGGCGTCGCTATCGTAGTAAATACTATAGTTTTACTTACAACGGTTAATTTCCTCTATTAGAACACATATTTCGCTCAAGTTTCTTTTGACAGATTATTGCTACTTATAACATATCAAAATATTTATATTATTTAAGACAATGTTAGATTTTGGGTTAAAGGAGTCCTTCCAAGAAACAACGGCAGAACTTCTGATGGGCCCTCTTTGGTTCGCCTGGCACATGAACGTTCACCAGCTGCAAGCCGCGTTAAGAAACACAAGAATTCGCATGTTTCTGCGTGTCCTGTTATTTGTGTTCTTGGTTTTATTCTTTTCAACCTTCCTTTTTTTCCCATGCTTGCGTCGTTAAGTAGCCCAAATTCAGTCCGACGCCCACGAATAACCTCCGTTCCGCAATGTCATCCGGCACACGAATTTTATCGTTTTTTGTCCTTCACCCGTGCCATAGTTGCGAGGATTCTCCTCCGAAAAAGAAGGGAAAAAAAGTGTTCAGCTTTGGCACAGCCCCAGCCCCTTCTGCAGGATTTGTTTCGCGCTAACAAGACAACGCAATACATGGGTATATTCAGGAAGCCTTCCCGGGAGGGGAGGGTCGGTTTCAGGGGCGCGTGCCTTCGCGTGCATTCACACAGCTTGGACGCATAACTGGGAACATCTAGAGGCACATCTCTGCGAATGTGTCGCTGAGAGGCTTCGTGCAAGCGAGCCAGAAAATCCTTGCTAGGGACGACTAGAGCGGGAGAGACGACGGTGCAGCACATACGGTGCAGCGACATACGCGAAATGCCGTATTTTCCTTAATGTAAGCATCCGTCTCTATGAGCGCCCAAATGCCCCCTATTGTGGACGTATTAGCCGATAAAAAAAAACGTATACGCGAGTTTAACGGGACTTTTTTGTAATGGAGCGTCAGCTGCAAAAGCTCCAAACGTAGGCATCTTTTCCTGGTCTGTGCACAGTTTCTTGTGGGACAGCTGGAGAAGCGCTATAGCATCAGCGCGTAGGATTTTATGTCACGAGTTGAAGCACAGGGTAGCGAGCAGCAATTTATCCAGATACCCATCTTTCTCGGGCTATAAACTATACATTGGCCACATTTTAATTTTCTCTAAAGCCACGCAATATACTCTTTCACCGATATATTAATAATGTCATATCCGTCTCTAATCTAAGCACCACCCCCCCCCCCCCTCCTACACACTGTCGTGTGTATATAGAGGGACGTCAAGCGTGCACAACGCGCAAGGAAATCACTATTCGAGTTGTTGCGTCAGAGGGTTTAGACCCTTGGGTTTAGCTCATTTTGTAACGCAGTGTTACGTCAATGTGGGGCTGTGAGAAGTGCGCTGGTGGCTGCGCGTTTTGTGCGTACGTACGTTCTGCATACACCGTTTGCATGGTACGCATACCGAGTGTCTGACACGGTCGCATTGACGATGATGATGACGACGGCTTTAAAGTCTTTGGCACATACCCACTCGCGGGGATTGGCCAAGAGCCGGGCAGATTTAGATATGTGCTAAGTGAATAAATTTAGAAAATCTATAATTTTGATGAATAAATTAAAGCGAGTAAAATCCAAGATGATTCAGTAGACAGTCATTCTAATAGAACGCAGAAATAGAACGAAAATTTGTATGTATGTATATATATATATATATATATATATATATATATATATATATATATATATATATATATATATATATATATATATATAAATGACGCAATAAGGCAAGAATGTAATGAATAATACGATTGACAATGAAATCGGTTCGGTTCAAGAATGAATTACTCTATGGCGATGCACATCCCTGTGTGAGTGTCCGACCATTAATGCCACCCACAACTTCCATCTCGCTCTTCCTTTCCCTTTACCCCGGTGAGGATTAGTAAGCCTAATGCAAGCTGGTGGAACGCAAGAACACTCGTGGGTGAATTGGATGCACGTTAAAGAACCCCCAAGTGGTCAAAATTATTCCGGCGTCCACCACTATGGCACGCCTCGCAATCAAATCGTGGGTTTTTTGGCAAGCAGAACCCCAGACTTAGTTTAATTTACACAATGCCCTCCGTTTAGGCCACGTGAGTCCCACCTTTCAACGGAGCTACGTTACTGGCATTTTCTTTCAGCAGAGCTCGTCGTCCAAGTTCACTACCTGCTTCGGTCCTTCTTTACTGTGTTCCACTTGTTTCCATCTTCAAGTCCGATGCTCTCCGCCGCCACCACAAGCTGCGTAGGTACGTTTCAGATGTGTTCGTTTCATTACACGCTTAGTTACTCGGGACTTTGTAACTTATGGGCACGCGCTATGCAAACTTGTTGAGCGCTCTGCATACCTCAGGAGAGGTCGAGTGCTACAGTTGGAAAGCTGTCAGGTGGGCGGCAAGCTTTGTTCCCGCTTATTTTCCGGTTGCTTACCAAGAAGTGCAAATAAATACTCTCAGTTTCGTCCGATACCTTGAAGGCATTGAAAGCGATAACTCAATGCTTTGTCCTGGCACGGCACTATTGGAGTGAACTGGCAAAAAAAAAAAAAAAAACATGGAATACAGGAATATGTACACCGTGCGCGAGAAGGATCAGTCAACTCGTATCCTAGAGGGCTCGTTCACATCCCATCTAAATATACAACAACCTTAGCGGTACATCTCCGCACCACCTTTGCTGGTGCCAAGGCCGGGTCTGTTTTGAAGTAAGAATGTCTCTGCTGCATATCGACGAAGGGGGCCAACTAAAACCTAGCCGTTGGCACTGCAGAGGTGACAGTTTCACCGGCTAATCAACAGTCGTTGTTATGTACCAGTGTTCTTGAGTGAGCAAAGAGGAGGAGGAAGACGGCGAGCACGCTGTTTGTGGGGTGCGCGAGCCGGGTGACCTCCGGCCCCGTCTGCCCGAAGCCGTACCTAAGGCTCGTCCCGGCGCAAGACGCCGGACGCAGCTGACCACTCCATTGGACCGGGCGTCGGAAGACGGTCGCGGCCAGCTCTGACGCACCGGCAGTCCGACCGCCGGGTGTGTCGTGTCACAGGACGGTGGCTTCGTGACAGTACCGCCCTGGGCACTCACTCACGCCTACGCGTGATTGTTCTCATCTATCTCCGTCGGTGCGGTGACTAAGCAGCAGCCATGAACAACCCTAACAGGTGAGCGCTCTACTTAACGTGATGCTCCTTGTTTTAGTGGCACACATGAGTTCAAAGTGCACCGTACAGAGTGCGGCAACTCGCTTCGTTTCTAGCGCGGTGGCTCTGCCAGTAGTTCTAATGCGATAAGCGTTATTCGGGAACTTCACGCACGGTTCGGTATCTCCGTATATCTAATATCCTTCACGCCAGCTTGGACCACTGGATATGTGCCACTATAGGTATGTGGCTGAATAGACAACTTCAGAATATACAACTTCGGCCACTGGGCATATCTGCAAGTGGGAATGTAACACTAGGTATGTGAACATTCTTTGCTACTCCTCCAGAATGAGTATGTTCTATCGGGTAGGTGCTCGGATAAATAACGGTTATAAATAGCTGGATATATCATGGTCGGCTTCACTGGAGTCACTGTAATCTCAGTATAGCTTAGCGAGACGGAGAGATAAGAAGGACAGGCCCGGTCGGCTACCCAGCGCGTTATAACGTTGTTTAGGCACTGCTTGCCAGTCATGCACTAGATAAATTCTTAACTCGCGTAATCCGGCTGTTCCTTGCAATCTCAATCTCATGTACGATACCAAGGGGTAGGGCGAGCTGTACAGCGTAAATCACGTTCATCTCATTCATCCGGCAACAGCTACACTCACGGTCATCCTGCATGCTTGGTCCATGCGCTTAGAAAAGGGGCCGAATTCAGATACCTTTCAGTGAGTAAATACTTTTTGCCATTGGCCCGCCGCTTTTGCTAATAACACGTCCCGCATAAGGATTGGCTGGAAGTTTCTCTTATGAACCGTTCGGGCGTAAGAGATTTTCATGAATGCGGGCCCTAGAATATAGGTAGCTGTTGCGCACCCTCGAGCAGTCATCAGCCGGTCACTCAAAGTAAAATAAAATAAATGATGGGCTTTTTTAAGTGCCATAACCACGATCTGATTGCGAGGCACGCCATAGCGAGGGACTTCAAATTAATTTTGACCGCATGGGCTTCTTTAACGTGCACTTAAATCTGAACAGACGACCGTCGGCATAATCTAAGACTTCTTTTCATGTCATCCATTGGTCACGGCCGGATAGTCACAGAGAGAACGTGCGTGGAGCTCAGACCACTGAAGAAATCCGTGTAGAAATAGCATAGCGATAGAATCGTTGCCTTATCTCGGCCCAGTATTCTGTGTCGAGGAAACTTGTCTGAAGTAAAATCCTGGCTCTATTGGCCTGTGTTCGGTCAGCCAGTTCAGGATCGTCGCGGCCAGTAGCCAATCACGGATAGCGTTTACTAGAAGCTTTTGTGAACGCGGGACCTGACCATTTGTAGTACAGTACAGTATCACTCGCGCTGCCTGATGACACGTGTCGGCACCGAGAACGTTATATTCTCCAGTCCACCATACACCGACACTCGTCGCTCGTGCGCCAGACCTCGGCGCCGAAGCTATAGAGCTGATATACCCGACACTGTGAGAGCATGCACTCCTCCAGTGGAGCCGGCGGAACCCGTCGCGACGTCCTAGAACTTGCGACATGCGTCATAGACGCATAGAGTAACCGAGTATCATGACGTCATTGCAGAGCTAGTGAGGTGTGGCGTGACTCCTCGGTTGGTCTTTGTCCCACGCGTCCCGGAAACGCGGTTTCGCGCAAGCCCGATGAGGTGAACCGTATGATATCCGATCTCGCGCCCTCTTCTGCGCAGTCCCTGTCCAAGAAGACGGCGCTCTCTGGTTTCGTCTCTTGTCTCGGTGCATTTCTTTCTTTTCGCCTGCAACTTGAATGTTAGCCGGATCGAAGCTGCACGTCGGCGGGCGGCTCACGTGAGACGATGATCGGCCCATCAGGACTACACGCTTCGTGGATGTGGCGGGCTGTAAACAACGGACTGTCTTACAGTGCAGTCGACTGGTTCCTACCGCGCTCTGGCTCGGTTTGCAGCTATGCGGAGCACTCTCGAGAATGGAGCCAGAAAAAAAAGCCTGACCGATCCAACCGTATACAGCCGCTCCCGGAGTAATCGGAGGAGCAACGTGACGGGAATTCCGAGGCATCTGCGAGAACTATAGTGATTGGGCTGGCTATTTGGTAATTCTTCTCGGTAACAGTTCCAGAATGTAAGCAAACACAGACCTTACACAACATACACTGAAGAAAGGACGCCCCCTTTTTCTCCTTTTTTTTCTCTTTTTTTACCTAAGTGCAACGGTTCCATGCTGAGATTCCCAGCAAGAAGGATAAAGCACCACCGACCACTCTGAGCTGAAGCGGAACGCTCTGAATGCACACGCGAATCAGTTTTCAACGCACTGTTCAAAGCAGCGAAATGTAAATCGCACCGCCAGAGCGCTTTAGAGTGCTCCAAATGACCCCTCGAATGTACAATACCATTAAACGACCAGTGAAACGATTGCCTGAATGGAGAATTTTTAAAAAAATCTTTTCTGTTTTAAAGGCCTTTGAACAACCATTTTAATTTTAAAAGTGCGGCTTATACTCAAACGTGAACGGTATTCAAGGATCATGAAAGTCCGGCATGCGCCGCACCTGGCAAGGAAGTTCACATGTGCTGGAGTAACACATCGTCTTCACCTGATTGTTTTTTTTTTTTTTTTCACTACAGCGTTGAGCAGTGAAACAAGCTAATAGGCGCTATTGGTTCCATTGAACTTCGTACTGAAATGAGTCTGCGGTTTCCTAGCTGCAGTCACTTGGTCATAGGTTCCTCTCCCGTCTCCTATGTAATGCTACTTGTTGTGTACAAATAAAGATTTTGACACATTTTGCACAACGCTCTTGCGTTCACTGATTCCGTTGCTCTCTTCGCCGTGAGCATCATGTGACCATACCTTAGTGATATGTATTAAAGCTTATTATTTGTACAAACAGCGAGAAGCACAAGCAGTTCTTGAGGCGCATTCAAAAACACTATAAAATGTGTCACACTAACGGCTGGTTCTGACTTACGTCACCATACTGCTTTTGTCTTACGACACCATAACTACTTTTGTCAGTGACTTATCTACAAAGTACAGCAGCTCAACATTATTGCGTGTGTCGGGGTTCTAGAAGTCGGCCTGTCACTGGTTTGCATGGACCAAAAAATTGGAATCCGTAAGCCTGTGTCTTTCTATACTCGCCATACCACACCATACACACAGGAACATCTGCACTGACAAATTCTGCTATGCGTTTACGTTGGCAATCGTACACCACGGAGCGCATACGCCTACAAACAAGGTGTTTTATAATAGGTCATTTTACACGGCTCAACGAGATAAAAGGAAAGCGTTTGTTTCGAAGAAACGTTACTTATATACACATGTGTGATACTGGGCGCTAGGGCGAGGCATAGCGGTTGCATTGCGATAAATGCACGTCAGTGCGAATTCATTTTTAAGTGCTATTACATAACGCTTATCGTTCTCTCAACAGTAACGTCATAAGTTCGCCAATAATGAAGATACGCGTTCTTCAAATTTTTTTCAGCTTTCAAGTGGAAGTAAACTCCCTGACAAATGTCAGCGTCTCTCCCGGGTAAGAATTTCAGAGGAAAGCGTTTCTCCTGTTGTTTAAGCGTCCGAGAAATATATCGTTCTGACGAAGCATATGCGAATTTTAACAGATCGCGTTTACGTTCGAACAAGCGACCATTATACAGGACGATTATTATGAAACCTCGAGGAGCGTATTATGTACCGGGTGTTCAAAATTAAGCTTTACGTAATTTTTAGAAATCGCCTGTGGCAGGTAGCACAACTCTTATCATTAAGCGGGGTTATTCGGTGAGGCGGACATTAGTAGCACGAGAAATCGAAACTCATATTCAACTAATTAACAAGAATTGACTGATGAACTTCTTAGTTAATTACTTTACAACACATTTACGAATTGTAGCCGGTGAGCTTGTCAGGCGTTTCCACTTGGCACCAATTTCCAGAATGACACCAGTTTGGAAATATAAGCCATCAAACTCGCCGTAAAAATGCACTGTTGTTCCACTTACTTTTTTAACAAAATGCTGTTTTATACATTGAAGCACAAAAGTAACTGGAACGCCCATGTATTTCGTCCCACAGTTTGGGAAATAATATCTCGAAACTGGTGTCATCCTGGAAATTCATTTCAAGCAAACTAAGAAGTAAACTAAGAAGTTAACTAGTGTTTTTTGTTAATTAGTTCAACATGTATTTCGGTTTCTCGTGCTACTAATGTCCGCCGCATTGAATAACCCAGCTCAATGATAAGAATTATGCTACCTGCCACAGGCGATTTCTAAAAATTCCGTAAAGCTTCATTTTGAACACCCTGTATTTCATAGCGTGTTTTTGCAGAGACTCTCTTGTGTTCTTCAAAATATGGGATCTGATACAAAATTTTCACTGGCCAAGTAGCGGCAGACATTCTGATATCTTGTGCCATACTCCAATGCAATTATTAATGAAAAAGTTTCACTAATGAACTTTCTCAAAGAAGTATTATAGTGTACATGTTGTAACTGCCCATTACAGTCAGTCTGGACCTAAAGCATAACATTTCGCTTCAAGTTCTACTGCCCACGTCAATTTCTATAAATAATAAAAACTGAATATCTACAGGGGAAGTGCATTTCTGTTCGAGTGAAACATTTTCAATGTACTGCATTCATCGACACTGCGGAAACATATCAGTTGGAACAGCAATGCGTTTCAAAGCAGATTTTGAGAACTTATTTCTGGAAAGTATTGCAAGTTTCTAACAAATGTTATGTTTTGTCTAAAGGATCACTTTGATCTCCCTCTTACAAAATGCCCCCTAAGGAAAACCATGAAGCGTTAACCAGGGCAGTATTGTTAATTAAGAATTTAATTGACAATTATCACGCAAAATTTTGATCTCCGCCTCTGCTACGAAACTTGATCAGCAAAGTTATATTATATATTGAAATCTCTAGTTATATGAGGCCAAATTCACAAAGCATTGTGTTCTTGAGTGTACTGTGCCATTGGCTAGTTTCCTTATGCAACTCTATGCACATCATCGGAACTGGCTGGAATTTTGTTTATCGCCAGAATTGTCCGTAAAGCAGTTTTAGACGATCAGGGCCCTGATAAATTTGACGCCGTAATACACGATGCAGATAAGAAGTCATAAAAACTACTGCGTCGTTTTTCTCGTAGCAATTACACATATTAGCGAATTGATTCCGCCTGGATTATTACAACGTGTGCATACTGTTATCGATAACAAAGCAACTCTCCCCACTGTAACGCTAATCTTAACCTGTAACTACCCAACCCATTAATTCTTCGTCCTCCAGGAAGGCCAAGCTGCTCATCCCATTTTCAGAAATATGTTCATGGAATAGTAGAAAGCCAATGTGTAGCCAGCCATTTTAAAATGGAGCGAGGCTTTTCACTGTCGCCATTGGCTTTGTTAATTGCAGAAGCCGGTGTCTAGCACATTGATGCTGGGCATTGATAGTGTTAAAACCTTACAAACATTAAGGTAGTCACTATAATAAATACAAGGAACTGGCAGAGCGATTCACGACTATATTTGGGCTATATGGACACACCAAACGCGAGCAACTGCATTCGTTAATCATAAAGTGCTATTTACAAAGAGTGAGCCAGTTGATTGGCACGCTCATCGCAAACTTCTAATCCATCGTCCCAAAGTTTCTGACGTCAAAGTGGCTCCTCATTGAACGGCGTTCTGGTACCAGCCACTCATGGTAGCAAAATAGAAGAAAAAAATGACACGCTGGACGCGGCAGTAGGAAATCACGGACGGCACTTGCCTATAAGATAATCTTTGTGAATACAGGCCCCGAAATCCATACGAATTTAACTAGCGTGAGAATTAAGAGATAATTTACATTGACCTCATCTTGGCCACCATCTTACCACAACAAGAGGACAAGTGCGTCATGCAACTGGGCGACAAATCGATAACTGATAATCCGATGAAAAACGGTCACTGCCAAAAAAAGCAAAACGATGTACGCGTAATGATACGGTGCACTGACGTCATCGTGGTCGCCATATTTGGGTACTAGCACGGTGAGAAGCCGCATCGCTGAAGTCACGTACGAACGATTCATATTTGCGAATACGGACCCGACTTCACTTCTACGCAGGCGTGGCCGAAGTCACAAAGCTTTCTTGCTCGTAAGTGCTTTATGCGATTGGCTGGCCACTTTCACTAATAGCTTCAGCCTCACAATTGGCCGGCATTTTTTCTTGCGAACGCGAACAGTTCTATCGTAAGAACATTTTTTTTCTTCTTCTTCTTCTGGGACCATATTCACAAAGCTGTTCTTTCGTAAGTACTCTTTGCCATTGGCCGGCCGCCTTAGATAATATGTCTTGCATCCGGATTGGCTGAAATTCTTTCTCACGAAAAATTTTAGCGTAACAAGTTTTTTTCTGAATTCGGACCCTGGGCCCGTACTTACAAAACGTTCTTTCGCTAGTAAAGTTCGTAACAACAAGAACAGTCCAATAGGGACAGCAAGCATATCACTTGCGAAAGCTGCCAACCAATCAGAGAAAGTTCTTACGAACAAAAACGTTTGTGAATTCGACTCCCGAATATTGGCCGCCCGAAACATAGCGCGTTGCTATAAGTTGTCTACCTAGACGCATCCTCTCGTCCTCCTCGTCCTCGTGGTACCATGCGCACCGCAGGCAGAACTACAGCCAAACATTCACGCAAGGCGTCCACCAGTCGCCCAGCCACACGAGCACCGTGTCGGTGATGTCGCCCGCGCAACCGCCGCCCATGTTCGGCCCTCCACGAGGGTTCATGATGCCGCAGCCGCCCGGCATGATCTACGGTCCACCGCCCGGTGCGCCGTTCGGGGCTCAGCCTCCGCCGCCGGGACAGTTCGGAGGACCGCCACCTTTCGTACCCCCGCAACAGTTCCCGCCCTTCCCGCCACCGCCCTTCGGAAGGTCAGGCGATCGCAATTATCCCGATTCCAAAATAGAGGGATACTGAAGATAGAAAACTGTACGAATCCACAATGACATGTTGTATTCAACAATGGTCGAGCAAAATATGTATCTGGAGCACTGTCTCGCTCCAGATGTGTGAGTGAGATGAAAAAAAAAAAAGATACGCTATAGCCGTACATCGTGCAAGAGCGAGCACACTTGCCAGCCTGTCGCAAATGTCCCCGGACGGAATACATACTTCTTATTTGTCTGCTGTGTTTTTAACCTCACAACAACCGAGAGCAAGTTTTGGTTGCAGCACAAAACGCAGAAAGCGTGTCTGACTTCAGATACATCCCTTGGTCGAGCACTGTTAAGTACTGATATCACATTAAGTATCCGTCTTACTCTGAGCCACTGCCTTGTTTAGAATGGTATACATTGGTCTTTCATAACACAACTGCTGACTTCAGCGTCACAACGTATTTTAACGGCACAAAATAGGAAGGCAAAAGTTTCGTTTGAATTCTGGCCTGTAACGAATTTCACTGTGTTTTTAGCCTCTAGAGGGTTCCTGTTGCGCCATTAAAATTAATAAAATATGCCTTTTTTTAGAGAGCAAGGTAAGGTTTCTCTACCGATGAACAGTTATCTAATCTCAACCATTGGTTTAAATATATTAGACGTCATGATCAGCTGGTGCGCTGAGATTTTATTGTGGCTTACACCCGTGTCGGTTTTTTTTTTTCGTTTTTTAACTGCAGTTCTGGCGCGCCGAGCCTTGTCTTGCAGTATGACTCCCCTGTTTCCAGTTCGCACTTTCATGGCTGTAAACTAGCCTACGTTATAGTCCTCGTTTATGGTTTAGCCTACGTTATAGCCCTACGTTATAGTCTTCGCTTATATAGTATAGTCCTCGTTTATGCCTGTTGTAATAAATCGCTGCGTCGATTCATCGCGGTATCGTACCTCCAGACCTCCAGCCGAGCTAGTTTTGCAACGTGCGCGCAGTCTGCAACGGTCGCGAGCAACCGTGGTTGAGAGATGAACACCTCCTCCAACGCCGGCCCTCTCAAAGCTCGAATCTTTCGCTAAGTTAACCGAAGGATAGGCGTTCGCCTCTTTCTATTGCCATTGCCCTTTCTATGCAGACCAATAGAGAATTGTCCCTGATAAGCAAGACGTGTATAGTGACAACGCTATTAGGCTGGACCTAGCGGAATGGAGCCACGTGAATTGGCTCCACGTAATCCGGCTCATTTGTTTCCATGCCGCCTCCTCTTCTTCCCGTATTCACGGCTTGCCATTGAGAACTGCTGCAACTACCTGAGACACTGACACCTCTAAGGTAAGGCGGAGACCGCTTTCTAATCTCGTTTTCGAACTCAAAATTTTGTCGAGTTTCGTTTTCAAATTCTAAAATATTTTTGAATTCCAAAATACTACGTTCACCCCTTGAGATATATACAGGGTGTTTTTGCGAACACTTTCATAAATTTTTAAAGGTTGCCTGTGGCAGATAGCCCCATTATAGTTCATGAGCTGGTCTACTGGAAGGGGCCGACATTACTTGCACAAAAATTCAAACGCATAATCGACTAATTAACAAAATTCACTGAGTTTTTAACTGATCACCTTATGGCCCATATTGCAATTTACAAATTCTAGCCTTGGAGGTCGCAAGGCGAATGAACGGGGGACGAATTCTCAGGATGGCACCAGTTCCGAGATATTAATTCCCGAAGTTGGCGGAGAAATGCATTGCCGTTCCAGTCACTTTCTTAACAAAACGTCGTTTGATGCATTAAATCACAAAAGTAACTCGAATGCCAATGCATTTCTCCGCAAAGTTCGGCAATTAATATCTTGGAACTGGTGTCATCCTGAGAATTCGTTCAAAGTCACCTTGCGAACTCCAAGGCTAGAATTTGTATATTGCAATAGGGGACATAAGGCAATACATACGAAAAAAACTCATACTTTCTCCAGAAAGGCCAAGCATGGATTGCAATAGCAAATCATTAGAGAGCTATATATACAAAGCAAGGGTAGTAGTTTAATGGGCCGTATAAAGCTGTAAACATTCGCTTACTAAGTAAATAGATGAGCACGGTGTCACGCGCGCACAGGTAAACATAAACACATCTCGCTCGATGACCGCGGAAACTGGCTGTGAGAATGCCGGAGTGAGAAAGTGCGCCAGCAGCAGCGGGACAAATTGACCTTCGCGTTGTCTCTCGTCTTGCTTCAACGCGAACTAAACGTCGAAAGCACAGCGCATGCGAAGCTACCGGCACTAGTTTACACTTTGTCCACATCGCAGATCGCTTTGAAGATGAGGCCCGCGCGGGAGCGCACTTTTTCTACGTCGCAGATCGCTTTCAAGATACGACGGCCGCGCGGCCGCACCTTACGCAGCCGCCACCAAGAGTAAACGCCCCCCCCCCCCCCCCCCCCCAATCCCGTGCCTCGCGCGCGACAGAAGAAGCGCGCTTCTGCCCCGCCTTTCTCCATCGCGGCGCGATATTGAGCCGTGATCGTTGGCTGACCCTCGGAAGCTTTCACTCGCACATACAGCGTACGGCGCGCGGCGACGATGTTACCGTGTTTGGACTTTATACGGAACCTCACAGCGACGTCCACGGCCACTGCGACCGCGCCGGCAGAAATGGGCTTGGAGTGTCCATATAATTGTTATCGCAATAAAAATCAGGGACCAAGTTTACCCAGATTTTTTGGTTAATAAGTGCTCTATATTGCCACTGGCCTGTCGCCTTCGCTAATGATGCGCCCAGCGTCAGGATTTGGTGAATTTCTTTTTCTCACACTAGCATTGTTCATAAAACTACAGGAAGTTGAGCCAGTTGGTATGAATGCTATCGTGAAAGAGGGTGGGGCGTGCAGACATGGATACAAGAGAAGAGCATCTGACAACACAAACACCGGACGACGCTTGTGTTGTCTGGTTCTCTTCTCTTGTGTTCGTGTCTGCTTCTCTCACGATAGAGTTGTTCATAATTAAAGAATTTTGACCATTCCCCACGTCCCATGTATCACTAGCTAAGGCGGCTTGTCGATGACACACATCACTTGCGAAAGAAAAACTTTGTGAATTCATCCCCCAGAGCTCACATTCACAAAAATGGTCTTGCGCTTGCATCTTCGTCAAAACATAAGCCACATAAGGTGAACGGTCGATGGAAAAGAGCAGTTAGGAACGGAAAGCTTCGCAAATTCGGCCTTGGGGCCTTCTTCAAAAAAAAAAAGTTTCCTTTGTCAGAATTATTCGTGGCAGGCTGGCCGCCTGCGCCATTAATTTAGTCGCTGTCACGACTCGTAGATACTTGTGCTCACTAACTACTCTGGGGTTTCGGTTATATAGACATTCGTCGCTGTTCTTCCCAGCCACTGTTCATTGACTGAATAGTCGAGCCGGAGCAGACTTACGTTTCTTAAGCCTAATGTGCAACAGTACGGGGGGGGGGGAAATGTAATATAACAGGCAATAGCGTAATTGATTCAAGGAGAATGGGACGCAAGAGTGCGAAGTGTTAACCATTATGTTGTGAGTGGTAGCGGGAAAGAACGAAGCTTAAAGGAATGCCAACACATATTTGTGAATTTGTAAAAGCTAAACAACACCTTTTTTTCTGTAAAAGGGCCTTATTCAGCGATATGAAGATTCGGAAACACTCCTCAAATATCCTAACTTGATACTAAAGTCGCCTTGACATGCCGAAGCTAGCGTCACTGACTTTATTGTGACGTCATTAAGCAGAAGAACAATCACTGACTTAGTGTACGAATATGCCTAGGTGGAATGGTGTTGCTCATGAAAAAATAAACTAGAGTGCTGCGCAGGTTTCATCGGGTTACGGTCGCTTGTGGAAGTTTCGCCATAACAGGAACCCTCTACTGAAACATTCCCTATGCCATTCGAATAATTCCACATAGTTTCCGTATATCCTTGCGGAATCTATATAGATTACACGTAACTTCTGCGCAACTTCCATAACAATTGTACGGCAGCTGGACGCCGGAAACCTGGCTGTGTACGGCGAGTACGCCAGTTGTGCAAGCGTCAACTGCGAAATAAAGAACCAGGAATTATTAGAATGCATACGGAACGTGTCTATTGGGAATAGAGCGAGCCAGTGTATCATGACGTCATAGCGCTCCACTTCCCTGGCGCCAAAACCGCAACTTGTCAACGGTGTTTAGGGTGTTCTGAGAACTGCCAGAATTTCTTAAAGGGTTCAGATAGCTTATGCTTTCATTTTTTTAAACGCATAAGAAGACAAGTTGTCACTTCAATAGTACACATTAGGTGACACCGCTTTGCTAGCCGAGAGAGTAGAGACCACAGCGAATTGCAGCTTGATCCCGAAGGCCGCCGCCGCCACCGGCGAGGTTCCGGCGGAGCTACCGCGACCTGCGACCCGAACCGCGCCGAGGCAGGGACGACCGGGACGGCGGAAGGCGCCCGCCTCCGCCCGGCCGCTACGGCAGCAGGGAACGACGCGGGGACGAGGACTACGACGACGACGACGCCGGTCCCGCTGGTCGGCGGCGTGGACGGCGACATCGGAGCCGCCGCAGGGAAGAGCGCGAAGACGAGCAAGGCGACGACGAGAACGAGGAAGCGGACCGCCACGCCCCGTCGTGCCCCGTCAGCAAGGCGAGCCGCGAGCGCGCCAGGCGCGAAGAGGACGAGAACGAGGATGAGGACGAGGAGGACGAAGGCGAGACGGACAGGCTGGGACTCAGGAAGAAGAAGTACGTCCCTTAATAATGGCGTTGATCGACGCATTCTGAAGAGATAGGGACGCAGCATTACGTGTCACGCGAGAATGCAGACAGCCGGTCGGGCTTTGGGGAAAAAAAGACGATCGCGTTAAGCCTTTCCTTTCAGTTAAAAATATGGCACCATCCACATGTAACCTTGAGACTCGGTATAATGTCGGTCTCGGCAAGTTGGTGAGTCACACTTCGGGAAATCAGCGGCGCCACAAAAGGTGGGGGCAAAGCGTCACGTGCGTCATGCAGGACGGACGCAAACTTCCCCCTAATCAAGTTTATTCGGAACAAGAAATCGCTTTCACGTATATCCAATAGCCACGTGATGGTGATTGTTGGCGTTATGTCTAGTCATTATGATTCATTCCTAGGCCCCACATTGAGCAGCCACTGATTGTAGCGCATCACACTCGCTCAAATGCGACTGACGCCCCTCACTTGACAATATTGTGAAGCATATATGCAATATTATAGCCACTAGCGTTTCGCCGCGCGTCCTGCAGCCGTCTCTCTTTCATAAGCCTGTATGCTTCGCCAATCTGTACGCTTCCGAAATCGCCGCGCGCAGTCAGCTCGGGCCTTTCGGGGGCGCGGGGTCTTCGCTGCGCTTCGACATTGGCTACGTGTAGTACATGAACCCGACGCGAGAGAGAAGAGTCAGCGATTCCGGCTCATCAAGTCCGACATCGATCGCATTCGCATGAACTCGCTTCCCACGGGTGATCACAATACGCAGCGTCACGCCGAGGCACCAACGCGCTTCGAACCGGCTTCTCGCTCCCGCAGCCGTCTGCAACAGCTGTATTTCAGTGGCTGTCCCTCTCGACTCGACACACTCGACGATGGAAATGACTCGACGCTCGACGAGCGAGCGTCGAGTCGTAGAGCGGCTCCGGAACCCTATGGTGGTTAAGGCTCATTCACACTATAGGCCGACACGACACCGATTCTGGTCTGCCGACTGTTTGCGACAGCGTTTTTCCTTCCTTTAAACCGTTGGCCACAGCGTTCTCCGTCCTGTAAACTGCTGTCGCCAACAGTCGGCAGACCAGAATCGGTGTCGTGTCGGGCTATAGTGTGAATGAGCCTTGACATGAACTCGACAGGCCGATTCGAACCCGACAAAACGGCTTGATCTGCTTCTGGCCAGTTTATGTAAACGCCCTGATTGATGAGGGGACCAGCGCTGAAACTTCGCTCGACTGCAGCAGTGTCGTAACACACACCACAGCGAGCGGAGGAAGCAGTTTTTATAAGGACATGCTTTTTTATTTCGCGTAACCCAATTCGCAGCTCATCTTGAGGTGCATGTGCCCAACGTCTGACTTGACTGGGTACAGGCGTGCTTGAACGAATGAGCGCAGCGCTCTTCAGAATGCACATTACTAAGGACAGAACTTGGCCAGTCGCGCCGGGCCTTGTCAATTGTCGGTATATAGATGCGCATCCGTCATCGTTCACGATGTCTTACCATTTCATTGGCGTCCCTTTCGGATGGCCTCAGCCTATTTGAGCAGGACAATCAAATGGCCATAGAGCGTCCTGACCAGCGCTAGTTCCCTATAGACTACGCAGCCAAACGCGTCGCCCGCTTGTCGAGAGTTTCGGGCTCACGGTTGCCCACAACACTTCGAGAGAAAGCAAACCCCTTCTCCGTGTCAGCGGCTGCAACCCCATTCGCGAGTATTCTCGTGTTGCTTATTCCAAGCATTCTCAAATTCCGCCACGTTGTCTAATTCGGCCAAGCAGGTGTTCCGAGCCAATCAGCGAGGTCGTATATAGCAGGCCTGTGAGCCAATCAGGGCTGAGAAAAATGGCCACTATAGACAACATGGCCGAATTTGACGATGTTAAGAAAAGCACCCTCGGCTGCTTGAACGCCATTCTGTGCCGCTGTACGCAGCAGAAGAAGCAAGATTCACAAAATCTTTCGTTAAGCCGGAAACCGTGCTTCGCTGTCCGGTGCCTTCGTTGCAAACTTTATTGCTGATAACAATTAAAACTAGCCCTGCGCCCGTATTCGCAAGCATGCAGTTCGTGTGCTCAGATCGTAATAACAGCCTTGTGCCAATCATAACAAAGTTGCTACTCATTATTATCTACTTAAAAAGAAGTATTAACTAAGCCGGCCAGCCAAGCACAAGCACTTCTGACGAGCAAAACGATTTGCGAATTGCGCCCTGCAACAGTGTATTCACCAACGCTTCGTATAAGCAACAGCGCCTCGCAAGAACAGGCGCCGGTCGATTGCGTTAACGAGCATTTCATTAGCAAATTTGGCTACCGGCCAGCGAGGAATATTTTTTTTTTTGCAAAGAAAAGCTTTCGTGAATTAAGCACCCGATTTGGCAACTTCTGCCGTTTGTTACGCACGGTATGCACGCAATAGCTTACCCCATAGCGCGAACTAAGCCTAACGCGAAATGGGCGCGCTCTCCCTCTCTCCTCTTCGGCGCAGATACGCGCTCGTTCCACAGGACACGATGAGGCGATACGTCACCGTCATCCAGAGGTGAGTTCATCATCACGGCGCATCGGCCGGTGAACACAAGGCACGTACTTATTATCGCACGCCTACGCCACAAACTCGTTGTTGCCAGCAAGAAGACTGTAGCGTGGAGTGCTCACTGAACAGTGAACGATTCCGACTACTCAAAAGAAAAGCAAGAAATATATTCTTTTAAATCAGGAGAAATAAGCCTAACCTAACCTAGCCTAACTGTGCATTATCTTGAATATATCCCGTTCTGGTCCAGTCAGGTTGTATGCCATCTTAAACGTGGAACAAATACAACAGGGGTTTACTTGGGGAAGATTAACACGCATTTTTGCGTCGTTGATTTATTTATTTATTTATTTATTTATTTATTTATTTATTTATTTATTTATTTATTTATTTATTTATTTATTTATTTATTTATTTATTTATTTATTTATTTATTTATTTATTTATTTATTTATTTATTTATCACAGTGCCTTTGTTGGCATTACAGTGAGATATATTACAACCCGAACATCGCAAATGGAATAGAGGTGTTATGCATGTGTCAGTATATGCCACAACCGGTTCGTCAATGTACTATGGCGCAGTACAAATTAGATCATATTTCGGAGCGACGTTACATGTATGTACATAATTTTAAATTATATTCCCCTCGCTTGTTAACCTTTTCCAGTCGCGCATAGCATTGGTGCAAAGACTTAACAGTTAAGTTTTAAAGGAAGTTCTTCTCATCTTAGGACCATGAGAACCTTAAGACAATAACACGCCAAAAGCCCGCTGTAACTATACTGAAGTGCGAAATAATTTCTCTTCCTTGAAAAGCACAAGTTCCTGGGCGCTCGGACATATACTACATAGTGTTGGCACAATCGACACATGGATTTCTCGTTTATCTATGCTCGAGCACACGCTAATGCGTTTCCAGATTCCATATCGACGTCTGAAATCACTAGAATGCACTGTGATGTGCAAATATGCACAACACGAAGCAATGCGAAAATTGCACCAGCGTGTATTTCTAGCATCCTAGTGCGTTTGGCGCGCATGTATCAGGCAGCCTACATGCAAGCGCTTGCATGTAGGCTGCCTCACATGAAGACGACTTGACCACAGGCACTTATAGAACGCACACAGAATTGCAGGAATTCCCGCTGCCGCCGTAGTTCTTACGTTACTTCTTTATCATAGCTGTCGCTTTGACCGCCAACCGCTAGTGCCGCTTACTGCGTAAATAAAGAAACGCACTGATTCAACATACCGTTTTTCAGAAGGCTGCCAAAGCTTTGTTTTTCCCATATACGGCCATGCGGCTCAAACGAGAACCGAAAATGAGGTTCTCAGTCTTAGTCGCTTAGCCGCCGATCATACGTCGACATGTTAACCGGATAAGCATTTACTTTGTTTATTTCATTTTCTCGTCCACGCTTTCAGTGGAGCGATATTGTAACCATTATTTTATATATTTGATTAAGCACAAGAAAGTTCATTCAGCACCACTGTTTTTATCCTTCTCCTTGAGTACTGCTTACTCACCTGAGTCGACCACCAACCCTGTGTTTGGTGCTCTTTGGCCACCAGTTGCCCTTGCACCATAAAAAGTCTACTACTAACTAACTCATTCAGCGCAATATATTTTCTGGAAGTGTAATAGATGAAACCAACTATCGAACACAATCAAAATCTCGTTAACGTGGTACCCCTCATAACAATTGTTTCTGTCGAAAGTGAATATACACAACTAAGCAGTACCACTGAACATGCAAAGGACTGCCGGTGCGTTCTTTGATTCATCGTCGTCAGTTGACTGCAGTACTAATGCGTGTTCCATCGATCTCCAATCACGCCTGTCTCGCATCGGCCGATTCGATAGCGCAGGCTTGAACATTTCGTAATCTCACTGCCACCACTTAGCGTCCTCAAGTGTGTTTCCCTTCTCGTGGTACCCATCCAGTTGCTGCGTACAACAGACAATTAACCACTTATGCTTCATTCCTGTGGAATTAACAAAACCCAAGGAAGCGAGTAATTACGAGTAATTGCGAGTAATTGCGAGTAATTGCACACATTGCGCAGTGCTCAGATTTAGATTGCGTACTTGACCATCGTCACGCGCATTACGTCCACTGAGTGCCGCGACAGCGTCGCAGGTGTAGCACGATATCAAATATGAATTTTCCCTGTAGCATTATGAATAAGATGATAATTTGCATCAAACGTAGCTGCGCTGAAAATAACAAAAAAAAACAGAATGGCAACGGTACAACCGGATCAAATGCTAATGCTACAACCAGCGACTGTTTGCTAAATAAATGCATTGCATGAATGTTTTTCTTCGTGAGTGTACAAGTGACAGGCAAGTTGGTGTACCTTCGTCCCGGTTAAAATAGAACCGTGCACAGGACGGAGAACAAGTCGAAACGAGGGCGCTAACTTGCAGCTAAACATACACGGGAAACCCCCTCTCTCTCTCTCAAACAATCACGTACACGTACATCGACCCTTCAAGCCATCATGGTTTTATTTTTCTTATTATTATGCTTCTCTCATTGCTCGTTTACGTCAGTGGTGAAAGAGGGGGGGGGGGGGGGGGGGGGGGTTCTGGGCCGCTCCCATGGCGGCAGTTTTCCATATGGCATCCCAATTCACCTAGCGGGAGGCGACGACTTCGGTTTGGGGACAGGCACCCCTTTCCAAGCGTCGGAGTCCCGTAATGGCCGAGCACTTGGCCGGGAGCTCATTTGTACCTATTTTACCGGTAGGCACCCGGTAGCAGCTCTAGTCAGCCTCCATAGCCGCGGCCGGTTATCTGCGCCAAGGCCGTCTGTGGTTGAGCAAAGTGTGCACAGAGACCACGCACGGAATCTCAACAGGGCCCCCTTTTCGGAAGCGAACCCTCACAAGTAGCTACGAACCAGGCCGGGGTTAAAGACAACATTATCACCTCTTACAACATATCTTCCCATTAGAAAAATATTACTTGGTTTCCGGCGGCACCGGGATTCGAACACAGTACCTCCCGCATACAAGATTTGAGATTTGTGAGTCGTGACATGACGTAATTAGGCTGCAAGCGGACATGTATATAGCTTTCCAAATGGTCGATATGTTTGTTGCCAGGAAATATACCTTCCAGCCATCGATTTTTCAATGTAGCAGCTACGTTCGGAGGGACAGTAAAGAGCCAAACAATAGCATTCTGGCTCACGAATAGGAGAGCTCTAATGAACAAGCGAAGGTAAGCTGGAATAATATTAGTGACCGAAAACAACACGCCTTAAAACAGTTTCCGTAGCGTCCATAACTGATTCATTCATTCACTCATTCATTTATTCATCCCTTCCTTCATTAATTCATTCATTCGTTATTTATTTATTTATTTATTTATTTATTTATTTATTTATTTTACCTTACTTCTTGAACAATCTCTATTTATTTTATCTTGTGGAGGTCACCAAAGTCAAATGGCTCCTTCAACACTCCAGCGCTAGAGATGAGAACGTGTTTGCAAGCTGCTGAAATAGTGGTGTGTCCGGACAGAATAAACGTCTTCGAGATGAAACTCTGCGCAAATACACTCGAAACGCGACGCCTGCACATTCTCTTTCTGCTCGGTCTACGTTTTATTTTCCCCGCGGTACAATCCGAGAGCGCCAGCGAAAGTTCCTCGTCAAACAGCCTCGTAGGATCGCTCGGTATGCATTTTTTTTTCGCCCATTCTGCTGCCCCGAAGTCTCTAAATTCTTACGCGTCGAAGCTTCTTTCGCTGCGTACTGCACGCTCGTCTGTGATTACGTGCGAAAGCAAATTATATGCGTCCATCTGCTGTGGTACGCGTAAACTGTAAATATATTATAAAGGAGATTTATTGAGATTCGTAGTGACAGCCGGTTGTAGGATGCACCGAGCACAGTCCCTTAGCTCGAGTCTCTGCTGCGCGCTTGATGCTGCTGATGCTGCCGACTCTGCGCCGACGTTCGTTATCTTCCTTACGATGGCACCGCGGAAATAAAGGAGCCATCCTGGCGACTTGGTTTTCTAGAAGGACGGTAGAATGATGATAGGGCTTGAGACGCTAAACGGGAACGACTTCGCGGTTACGACGTCGCATGTCAGACGGCGGCGTGAGCGGCTTAACCAGGTAATTAATGGCTGATGTTCTCTTGAGAACGCGGTATGGCCCGTCGTACCTCGGAAGGAGTTTTCAAACGAGCCCAAGCGTGCGGTGCGGCACTAACAACCGGACGAGGGCGCCCGGGAGAAAAGTGGGAGTCGAGTTCTGGGCGTCGTGAACGGCTTTTTGACGGTTCTGGTCGTCCGAGGTGAAACAGCTGGCGACATTCTTCGGCGTGTCTGGCGGCTTCCGAGATCGGCAGGCATTCGGATGGGTCCGGCCGGTATGGCAGAATGGTGTCGATTGTGGGCGAAGGATGACGGCCGTAAAGAAGGTAAAAGGGTAAGAATCCGGTAGTGGCCCGAGTCGCGGTGTTGTAGGCGTAGGTGACAAACGGAAGAACTAGGTCCCAATTAGAGTGATCAGATGAGCATGGCAACATGGCAACATGGCAACATGGCAACAAGATGAACATGGCAAGCAAGCGTTCCGTGGTACCGTTAGTCTGTCGGTTATAGGCAGTGTATTTACGATGAATAGCGCATTCAGCAAGCAATTGCTCGATGACTTCAGGTAAGAAGGCGCAGCCTCTGCCGCTTAAAATTTCATGTGGACCTCCATCACGAAGGAGAAAACAGCTGAGTATAAAATTGGCGACCTCCTGCGCTGTAGCATTTGGTAGAACAGTGGTCTCCGCATAACGGATTAAGTGGTCTACTACAACGATTATCTGTCTGTTGCCGGTAGGAGACAACGGAAGTAGCCCGTAGAGACCTATTCCCACGCGATCAAAGGGTCGGGATGGGCATTGTAATGGCTGGAGTTCACCGGCGGAGTTGTGCGGTGGCGCTTTGTGGCGTTGGTACTCATGACAAGATTGGATCAAGTTTCGAATAAAATTGTACATTCCCCGCCAGTAATAGCGGTGTCGAAGTCTTTCGTAGGTCTTGAAGACACCCGCGTGGCCACGCTGAGGGTCGACGTGGAACGAGGAGCAGACCTCTGATCGCATGGTTCTCGGAATGACGAGTAACCATCTGCGTCCCTCTGGGGCATAGTTGCGTCGATACAGTAGCTGGTCTCGAATCGCAAAATGAGGAACTTGGCGCCGAAGCGTTCGTGACGCTGAACCTTTCGACATATCCGAGCGAAGGTCGAACAGAGATGCAGTCCAGAGATCATTACGCTGGGCAGCAGCGATAGTGTCAAAGTCCAGCGATGACAATGTGCACTCGCAGGAGGAGTCGTGACTGGCCTTCGGGGGAAGCGGTGATCGGGATAGCGCGTCAGCGTCGGAGTGCTTTCGCCCGGAACGGTAAACCACGCGGATGTCATATTCTTGAATTGGCAATGCCCAGCGGGCAAGGTGGCCCGATGGGTTTTTTAGCGTCGACAGCCAACATAGTGCGTGGTGGTCGGTCACTACGACAAAAGATCGGCGTATAAATATGGGCGAAACTTGCCAAGCACTCATGCAATGGCCAAACACTCCTTTCCTATTATGCTGTAATTGCTGTCCGCTTTGGTTAACATGCGACTCGCGTATGCGACCACGTATGTGTAGCCAGGTTGACGCAGTTCGCAGGTTGACGCAGGTTTACGCAGGTTGACGCCAGGTTGACGCCAGGTTGACGCCAGGTTGACGCCAGGTTGACGCCAGATTGACGCGCCGACGTTCGTTATTTTCCTTACAATATTACTTTAAATCACGCGAAATATCTTTGCCGCCATATTTTCATGGCCTTGACTGTCAAAAAGACGGCGGGCCATCCCTTTTGTAAGGCGTACGCCACGAAGAACTCCACACGGTAGCCAGTGATCACGAGCAAATTGACGTTGTTGTATTTTTTCTTGTGGTATTTGTCGGAAACTCCTTCATGGCGATAGAAATGCCTTGTCTGTATGATGCCGATGGCTTCAAAAAATGACCAACACCATGACCGTTTCCGGCAGCACGGCGGTTGGTTTTTATGCTGAACATATATGTCATTGTAAGGGCGCACGGGGAATACAATTGAATCTTTTTATTGTTCTTATTTCCTCCACGTGGGAAGTGCTTGTCTTGGCTGAAATTTTCCCAGCAGCTTGACGGGGACCCAGAAGCCGTTTTAAATGCGAAGCATTTCTTGGCGAACATTTGCCACTTTGACAGTATCTATCTGTCTATCTAGCCGCCTACGTCTCGGTGCTTTCATGGTCGTATCGTTAACTTGATATTTACCAAAATTGGCATACTATGATGAGAGTGTATGACAAACTTAAATGATTGGTCATGACCTCAATATTATGACATGTGTGTCATGTAGGTGATGAAACAGATCACTATGTCTTGGTGCTCTCATGGTCGTTTTGTTAACTTGGTAGGTACCATAATTGGCCTAGTATGACAACAGTGTATGACGAACATAAATAATAAATGAATGTCATGACATGCGTGTCATGTAGGTCATAAAACATCCGCCAATGACTCAGCAAAAAAAACTTTAACACTCAAAAACCAATGGAATGGGTTCTGATGGGGTTACTAAGTGAAGGAAACACTAAAGGATGATGCTAGAAGTCATAGTCATGAGCATGACTCAGCGAAAATTACAATGACGAAACAAAAGAAAATAACACTCAAGAACCGCTGAAATAGTTTCGGACGTGGGTACTAATTGAAGGAAACACTAAAGGATGGTGGTAAAGCCAACGTCATGAGCATGATACAGCAAAATGGCAATGACTCAGCAAAAAAAAAGAATAACACTCAAAACTAAAACACTCAAATGAATTCGGACGTGGGTACTAAGTGAAGAAAACACTAAAGGGTGGTAGTAGAAGCCATAGTCTTCAGCATGACGGATCAAAAATGACAATGACTCAGTTAAAATAGATTAACACTCAAAAACCACTGAAATGGGTTCTGACGTGGGTGCTAAGGGAACGAAACACTAAAGTATGATCGTAGAAGTCATAGTCATGAGCATGACTCGATAAAAACGACAATGACTTAGCGAAGAAAGATTAACTCTCAAAAACCAATGGAATGGGTTCGGACGTGGATACTAAGTGAAGGTAACGCTTAATGATAATGGTAGAAGTCATAGTAATGAGCATGACTCAGCAAAAATTACAATGACTCAGCAAAAAAGATTAACACTCAAAAACCAATGGAATAGGTTCGGATGTGGTACTAAGTGAAGGGAAAGGCTAAAGCTATTCGCAGTCATAGTCATGAGCATGACTAAGGCTTTTGCCTTAAGGTCTCTTAGGCGTAGCTAAAGGGACTCCTGAGGACTCATGACATGAATGTCATGACATGCGTGTCATGCAGGTCATGAAACAGCCGCCTACTTCTTGGTGCTCTCATGGTCGTTTCGTTAACTTGGTAGGCACACTGCTTCGCATTACATCGATTGCCACAGGGTGTGGGATCTGCCGGCATTTTTTTCTCTTCACGGAAGTATTGTACGCTTTGAGAATTTGTTGGTGACAGTCGGCACATCCCTACCAATTGGACACTGATAATATAACGTGCATGTTTTCGACATTCAAAAATCATTTGTGCCGTTTAACATCCTGAAACTACACAGTGGGTCATGAAGGGCGCAGTTGTGACGGGAGCCCGATGAGTAACAAGGTTTTTTTTTTAATAGTCAGTGTGATAGCAGCAAACAGCAATTCTCTAAAGCAGAAAACACTTATATGTATTCAAACAGACACACACACACAGCACGCACGCACATACACGCCCAAATACGCTTCAATAGTAAGGTAGGAACAGCGAACTCTTCTAAATGTTCGTATATGTATAACACAAACCACTGCACTATATATAAACAGTGACTAAATGGATTAACTGACATAAACTGACTAATTGACTAGTTGACTTCTATGGGGGTCTGGGTCCTCTGTCAGCCTACGTGCCTTTAGACACTGCCTCCTCTCGAAGGTACGAGAAATCAATAGATCAAATTAAATCATCCTTGCTAGCATCCACAGAAGCTTTATTTGTGCGCCGCAAATAGCAGGATTGACGACACCGAGTACTGAGCTCACAAATTTCGCTGAACAGTAGAGATGCGCTATTGTGGGCCGGCGGCAGGCTATTGAAGAAGAGCGGATGAGGCCGATCGCGCCGCTGCAAATATATAGTTCCTGTTTACAAGCAAGGTCGCAAGCCCACCTTTAGCCATATCATCATTGCAGTCGCAGTAACAGCAGATTAAGTGGTGCTCGTAGAAAACATTGTCTTTTACCTTGTGGTTGGATGACTTCGTTACCAGAGACGATTACGAATCGAATTTCAAATAGACACAAATAACACAGTCATACAATTTTTGTATGTTTTATCATTTTATCTAATATAGCGCAAGTTCACAGATGTCACATATGCTCCATGGAATAATTTCGGCATTTGAATGAGAGCTGAAAGAACCAAGACAGGATTTTTCTTTTTTTCTTTTTTTTGGTAACCATCAAGATTCAGGGGTAATTATTACAAAAGGTATTTAGTGAAATGGAAATAGCAACAAAGAAAAGCAGCAAATAAGCAGCAGTAACAATATAACTGTCATTACAAGTTATGCGATGTTAGGTAATGTCTTGCGAAATGTTTGTTATCGACATGAGCCGCAATGTTAGTGAAACTGTCGGCAAGACTGACAGCTCTCGTTCCCTGCCTTGGCGGATTGCACCAGAAGGTAAAATCATCGTCGCCTCACGTATTTGTGTGCGCGCAAGCATTGAAGCAGGTAAATGTTGTCTATTACTGCGGTCACCGCGCTCTCGGAAAGTGCACGTGTGCTGACGCACGAAGGGCGGCAGACAGCGTGTCAGCAAAAAACCAAGACGCTGTTCAAGCAGGAAACGTCTTTCGTTACGTCGTCTGAGAAATCTCGCTCGGAATTCTTTCTGACCTCAGTCTTTCTTTCTATACAGACGCCTGCTGTCGCCAAGCGTACATCGACTTCTATCACTCTCTCGGATTTTAGGTGTACTAAACCGACTTCGAGTGTTTGACATCGCGTCCGTTCCTTACCAAACGAGAGCGCACGTAGCTCAGAAATTGCACGTCGTGCGCTGGGATCAACACAGAATGATTACAAACACCATGGCGCCCCAGTCTCGTGTGGAGTGAGACGACCAGCGCAAGAACAGACACGAAACACACAAAAAAAAGAAAAATAGCGGAGCTTGCACTGGAGGCGCAATGCTAAAGCTTAGACAACGGAGCTGATGGGCACCTAGCTAGTCCTGGCTTTTGGGCTAGGCTAAGCACTACCAAGTCATCCCCAGAATTTTCCGGAATTTATTTATTATTGATCGATTATCGATCAACTATTGATTGGCTATCGCAAGGTATTCGCCACTTATTCGGGCTAGTCTAAGCACTACCAAGTATCCACAGCATTTCCCGGAATTTATTGATTATTGATTGATTATCGATTACCTATTTATTGGCAATCGTTTGGCTATCGCAAGGTATTGGCCACGTATTTGGGCTAGGCTGAGAACTACCACGTCATCCTCAGCATTTTCCAGAATTTATTGATTACTGATTGATTATCGATTAGCTATTGATCGGATCTCGATTGTCTATTGATGACTGACTAAGCTTAAGCAGTCCCAACCATGCTTACCTAGACTTGATTAGCCAGGGTCAGCTTCGCTAGTTCACAGAAGTATGTGCCATTGCGCTTGGACCTTTTCTGCACTGCCGCCAGGATCGGCCCACATTTTTTGAGACGACGGACGGACTAATGGCCGGCTTAAACAGCTCGTTGTTAAAAAGAGAGGCGATAAGGACAAGCGGTCGTATCAATATGGAATACCAACTAGCCCGGTCTCAAACCTTGCATCGTGTGGATTAGCGAAAGCGAAAAGAAAGCGACAGGAAAGCGAAAAAAGACGTCGTGTTCCTCGTATTGCTCGGTCGCCTTTGCTTCAGGCCGGGATAATGGAGCGATTTCATTACAACCTAATTTGTTATCGCGTCTCGTCACAGGTCCGTGTGGTGCTCCGACCACACAATCACCGGGATCAGCTGGCCGTGAACGTTTGATGATGAGAAAGAAACCGAATCGAGTGAAAGAAATCCGCACAATAACGTGGCCTTAAGAGTCTCGCCACTGACTTAATGATAATAGGCTGTTTATTCTAAACGATGTACTGAAATTGAATATCAACCTGTGTCTGGCCCTGCGTGCCTATCGCTAGACACACGGCAAAGTAAAGTGACAATGACTGTCCCCTCAAAATAATCATGCCCGGGCGAGCAAGGTTAGGCTTAGCGCGCCAGGTGCGTTTATCTTCGAGAGCACCCACCCTCCTCGGTGGTTCTGTCGCTACGGCGTTCGGCCGATGAGCAGCGAGGTAGCTGGTTCGATTTCCCCCGCTGTGGGCGACCGCATTACGATAGGGGAGAAACGCCAAAAAACGCTCGTATACTGAGATTCAGGTGCACGTTAAAGAAATCTATGTGGTCGAAATTAAACCAGAATTAACCGACTGTACATTACTTTGGGACATTAATAAGTTCCGTAATGTGGCCTCTGTTATATTATTTCAACCCTTAATTCACCATCGCTTTGTTGTCACTGTACTTTATGTTAATTAGTTCTACTGCTATGTTTGGGCACTTTAAGAATTTTTTAATTCATTTTCACGTAAATCGCTAAGATACATTGTCATATATAAGCGCGTTGTGATAACTCGATCTACAGTTTTCCTTGCTTAAATTTGAGCTTTAGCTTGTCGTTTCTCTGACGGATTTCAGTTGCTTTAGAGCGAAGCTGTTAGGCGCCCTTTCCTGCGGCGAGCGCAGCGGGAGATGAAAGACGGCGATAGCGAAGACAACGCGAGGAGGAAAGTGGGGGACGATGGAGCAGCGAAACCACGAGGTGGAAAGCGGAGGAGGAGGATATGGCGAAAGCGTGAGAAGAAATTTGTGGTGACGATGGCCACGAGATGGTTTCAGAGTAGCGCGCGCTGTCTATATGGAAACAAAGCGCTGCATGAGCGGAGGTCTTTCTGCGGCGGCTGCTGTGAATCGCGCCCACGGCAATGTCACCAACGCGCTGCCTCTCGCGATCTCCCGATTAGCGAATCAGTCGCGCCACACTTCGCTCCGTTAGCAACGTGCCGCCGGAGACAGATTGTTCGCGCCAGCAGGCCGACAGCAGAGTGTCCGGCACTTGGCCCATGTAGGCATATCGCACCTTTCAATTCCGTCCCGAGTTCCGGCCGAATTCGGAAACAGTGTGATTGTCGCCAGAGGTGGTCCACGTGTTTCAGCATTGTTCTTCCGCTTTGTAGGACGTGTTACGTACGAGGTGCGTGCCTGTTTTGGGTCCTCGCTGGTAACCAAGCGTAACCATGGTTTCCAAAGGTTCAGACAAGGGCTGCGTCATAGAGTTGAAACCCTCGAAGTCCACGTCTGCTCTGATTGTGTCCCTCTATCTGCTGACCCTGATGCTTCATGACTGTTGACTGGACGTCTGGTTTCAAGCCTTTTCTTCAAAGAGTTCTGCCGCATCCTCTCGCTACAGGAGATGAATCTCCGGTAATCCTGTCACCTTGATAGATGACAGGCAGGTCGATCGTCGTTTTGATAAAAATGTCCTTACCTGTGGTAAACTTCAACTTGCTAAGGCGCAGGTAATAAATCGGTCCAAACCATTGTCATACTGTTCACTTACCAGCGAAACAGTGGCTTTGGTCTCTAATAACATTGTTACCAACTTCGTACCCAACTTGATTGGAATCTGAATCCCAGATCCTTTGTCTTTAGTACTGTTGATAGTGAAGACATTTTCGATTGTTTCAGTAGAACCCACTCTGTTAGCCTGCGCTGCAGATTTGCATGATCGTGAAGTATGACAATAGCATCCATAACTGCGACGTCCTGATTTGTGCCATCCACCGTAACAAGTGCACGGTTTGCTGACAGCTGCATTTCATGGCGCAGGTTCCGGATAGTTTTGATTGGGTTCCCTTCTATCCGATCTTCATGACGTTGGATGCAATTTCTTGCCTCTGGTTTTCGCAGAAAGCGTCATAGTGTTTTTGCGGGCAAGTTCCAAGCTAAGCGCCAGGCGGCACGCATAGTGGAACGTCAAGTCTCGCTCTTGCAGAAGACGTTCGTTGCACAAAGCATTCATAGCACAATCCACAAACAAATGTATCGCGCAGCGCATTGTTTAGGAAGTCACACGAGCTGGTAGGTATCCACAGGGCTACGGTGGAGTCCACGACCGACTCGCTCTCCTCTTGTTTACACCGTTGAAACTTGAATCCATCGGCGATGGTTATGAGATCCAGCTTGAAATGGAGCTGAGAGAGACGGTGAGGTGCTTATTGTTTTTATTTGGGCTTGACGGGACCTACTAGGCCTTTCAGCAGCGTGTGTCGTCTCTGGCAGCGTCGGCAAGAAGATATGTCTCTGCTTGGTTTCGGGCAGATTGTTCGCCAATAACCAGCTCTAGAAATGCTCAAGGTATGAACCAAAACCTTCGAAAAATTTCCTTTTCAAAGACAGGCACTTTTCCGAGCACTGGCATGACGCCGTACCTTCGCATGGGCGTCCGGGTGTGGTTCGAGGCGTCGTCTTGCAGTTGTCTTCTCGGTCACCAGCGAGCATTGTCTTGCCACGTATCTGATCGATCCAACGAATCGCATCCTCATCTCCGAATGTGGTACACTCGATGTTTCATTGTTGAGAGGGATGCGAGGCTACATTACGAGAGTTGTACTGGCGTGGCGAGGAGGCCACCGTTCGTATCACGACTGAAAGTTCCGAGAGGTGGCGCTTGCTTGCTCTTGCTATTCTCATTATTGCCATGCCGCAAACACACAGATGCGGTGTGGGGGTTCACGACGGAGTAATTCGCTGCTATAAGTATTTCATGACGACTCGTTAACGCGTTCAACATGCCTGAGCTTCACGTGGCTCATATTCACTTAACGCTTCAGTGATGGGTGTAACAACCCTGAATGTCAGGAGTGATGGCTACATCACATCTCAGTCCACAAAAGGGCAGTCAAAGTTAGCTTATCCAAACGAATAGCATGTAGTGCTACGTATTCGGCGGCAGTTTCATATTCGTGACTAAGGACTCCTCCCAATCTGAAGTCATCTTGATGCAAAAGCATCAAATGTCCAATTGAGCGAAAAAGCCTCACATCTGTCGTATGTAGCAGGGAAAAGACACCTAAGCTCTCATTGCCATTGGCTACGACGCCACGTCACGAGCGCGCCTCGTGCCGCTCGTGCCAGAGCGGGTGAAAGGGAACAATTGCTGCCGCGATAGCGCGCCAGGTGTTGCGTGAGAGGAGGGGGCATCGCCCCGACACCACGTCACCCTCGCTGTTTCTCTCGAAAACTGCGCCTGGAGTTCATAACTCGAAGGACCCCTCAGCGGCCTTCAAATGGAAATTAATGCTTTCGCATTCACAACTCATAAGAAGTGCTAAGGTGCCTTAAGAAGAGGCAACTGGACGTTTCAGTTGCCTCTTCTTCTAAGCAATATACAATTAAGTTGTTTCTTGGGCTTCTGTTTTCCAGATCAACAACTTTGTTCTCTAGTAACGCATTAGTCTTTTGAAGTTCACACACGACTGCTCCTTGTTCATTAGCTTCTGCTTTCATTTCATTCATAAGCATCATCTGTGCCTCTATGCCACCCATTCTCTCAGAGAGACAAGCCATGTCCGTTTCCAGCTTTCTTGCTGCGAGATAACGGTACTGATGGAGGCAGTCATTTCACTTTGCCCTGTAAGCAGCTTGAGCAAGATCTCTTGATCTATCGGGCCTGGGTTCGATTCAATATCGCCATCTACCATTAAATTAATTTTAAGTGAACAGCTACTCCAAAAGACATATTTAACATCAAGTGGGCTGGGCAGCAGCAGCAGAAAACGATTATCATTACCATAGCAACGTGGCCTGGTAAGTAAGCACAAACCTGTTCAGCGAAGATGAAACAGTTCGTCAGCAAGGGCCTCTTGCGCTTCCGTGGTGCCCACTGGACGAGACAGGCGGGATGCAACTTCTTATAGGCATGTACGATCCCAGAGATTATGCACTCTCTGGTGCAATTTGAGTAATTTTAACTGGTGTAATCACACCAGCACCTTTAATTTTACCTACTCTGCGACTAATGCTCGCTTCTTGTGGACACCGCCCAAGCCGCCTTTCCGACACAATTGCCTCTCGCGAGCTCTGCTTAGTCCAAGCGAACTCGCTCCATTTCCCAAACGTGTGCCGCACGGTGGCTTTCCCTCAACATGTCTCTATTGACGGTGGTGCACTCTTTACAGGCCTATAGTGCAATCTGGATATTTCTTTATTATTTTGACGCTAATTACGCCCGTACCGCTAACTTTACCTACTCTGACACTTATTCTTGCTGCTTATTTTGCTGAGACCCACATTTTCGTACCTCTTGCGACTAGCTACGAGGCTCTAGAGACTCGAAAAGAACCTTTTTTTTTTATTGGAAGTGGTTACAAGATACCCAGATCATAGATACGCCAAACCAGTGTGAAGTCAGCTAAGAAGACTTTGTCCCCAGCATACCGGAGCAATTTGCAACAGAATGAGGCATGTATCTGCAGCAGCAAATGTCCAGAAACTAATCAGCACATCATAATGGAATACCTAACAATAGTTGTTGGAAACACCCACCTTACAGAAGCACTGGAATTGAAAGCAGATGGAAGCATGAACTGGTCAGCCGTCGATATAAGCAAGATGCGTTTAAAGTATTTGTAGAAAAAATCTAGGAAGAGATTGATATAACTGGAGTCATTACAGGTACGGGTACAATGTACAATGTACAATGTAGAAATAGCCTTTTTAATAAAGAAAGAAAAGATCAAGGACAGATAGGCAAACTGATAGACTGCGATTGATGTAGTAAAAGCCAATCAGATCGAGCAGGCTAGGTGACTGTCGCCTCCCCGTTTCAATGAAAATGTCAATAAAAATCATCATGATCATGGCACATAGCCGTCGGGCAGCAGAGGCTGACTTGCATGCGTATTCCGGCGAGCTCTGCTGCCTTTCCTACCGCAATGTTCCTGGACGCTGCTCAAGCGATGCATTTAAGTGAATGCCACTAAGCGCACAATTTAAATAAACTACTACAAGCAGAATAAGTGCGTAACTATGTTAATTTACTTAATATTACCGCGGTGTTGTGTTAAGGAATCTTTCACTTTGGCCACACTCCACTCAGTCGGCTTTGCAGCAAAGCTAGGGCAACGTTCGACCATCCACTCTTGGTATGGGCAGTGTACAAGCGCTCCCCCGCTGAGCGGCTGTGTGCAAATTGTTACGATATGCTGTCTAAGCAGAGCGAACCGTAAGCGCTCAGCTATAACTCTCTCATTACGCGATAAGCCATCTTGAGGGCAGAATCCTGGCGGTTGGCCGTCTATGGTGGCCTGCCAAGAATGCGGCTGGTGATTGGCCTGTATGGTTCTAAGTTACTTTATTTTGAGGTAATTATTGACTGCTTGGTAGCGCTTGTGGAGCTCGAAATAAGGCATCAACTAATGGCTCATTGTCTAGGAGCACACACACACACGCACGCACACGCACGCACACACACACACACACACACACACACACACACACACACAGCACGCACACTACGTGTAGGAAAACGATGGCACAAGCTGGCAGGTTCTGCATAGCTGAGGCACCAGCGAGCAAAGTTCCAGCGAGCAAAGCTGCCTAACCCTGGGTCTTGAATACAGCTGCCTCTGTGCACCAGTTAGTGCGATTGGAATGCGCCTAGACATATTCGCCACCTGGCGTTCAAATTCTCACGCAGAGAGAAAGCTTACAGCTAATGAGTAATATTCTTAAGAAAACGTAATAAAACTAAAGAAATCAGTATTTTATGTGTAATTATCGACGACGGTGAAAGATAGCATGGAGTGTTCATATAAATGGAATTGCAATAAAACCCGCCAAGTGTCTCAACGCGCTGACTTGCACGCGGGAAATGCGTGAGGATGTTCTGTTCCGGCTTCCAGGCTGTGCGCCCATGGTCTTGTGGTTAAGGCATCGAGCAACTGCGGTTAGGGGTCCTTTTTTCGAATTCTCCCCTCGGACAATTTTATTTGTGTTTACTTATTAAATATAATATATAGATATATACATATATAATTATATTCGGAACATCACGGCAACCAGTGGTTCCAGGGGCACATAACCAGTAGCACAAAGTCGCCCACATATTTTTAGGCTTCACTATATCCGGAATCAGCCCATGGTGTAAGAGGCTAGAGACATACCCGATACGGAAAGGTGTTACCTCGCTAAGAAAGACCTTGTCTTTGAAAAAGCACTTCACACTTATTACTCCATACTACGATTACTTAGCCACGTTTCCAAATGTTTTACAGCGCTTAGCTTCCTTCGGGAACTGACCGCGATTTCTTCGTCTCTGAGCGCTTCCGTCGGCCGCCGATGCCGAAGATAATGCAGTATAACGCAGTAGTAAAAGGCTGCTGCAGAAATTCTGAGAATTGTCTACTAACGCGTAAGTGGACTTGGTTCGACTGTTACTTCGCTTTTGCTTACTTGCTCTTTCTTGCTTATGCAAGTCCACACATCGGACTTCCGGGGCCAATGAAATAAATCCATGTACTGAACGGTGTGGAGATGAATTGCCAGGAAGCCGCATGGCCCCTTCAAAGCGATTGTATAAACTGAGCCGGAACGCCGTCACAACCAGTTTTAGAACAGCTGTGTTGTTTTGTTTTGTTTTTTCTCTCTCTTTTTCCTGTTTTTGTTACGACCTTCCCGCGGTCGTGACTGTCAGTGACGTCGCGGCTACGGCGACGTCACTAGTTTATTTTGCAACGCCATCAGTCATTTACTATTATTACATATCTATCTATACGAACATATATTATCATCACATGTGCCAATCAGCTATTCTTATTTTTATACTCAGCAGCCCAGTGTTGCCAGGTTTGGCTATATATAGCCACATTGGGCTACAGGAAAAAAATTTTTGGCGTCGACTTGGACGAGTTGGCTATGGGGCTATATTTGGGCTACTGAAAATCTGCGACTTGGCTCTGTTTGGGCTATAAGTGGCGCCCAATCCACGCTCTAGACGTGGCTCCGATCGGGTAGAAGCAAATGTCGAATGCTATGTTTTAGCTGGCTGAGCCGGCCGCGTGGCTGTGCGTGTGTGCATGCACGAAATGACTCCCCCCCCCCCCCCCTTCCCTTCCCTCTCTGCGCCGTTGTCTGAGCCGGTGGCTTTGATCTTTGATGCACGTACACTTGCACCCCGCTCGACCGTTATGCACCCGATCCCCGGACATCCGGATTAGCCTGGGAGTAGTGGGTTTTTCCCATTACACTGTACTAACATGGCTATGCTCAAGAAGGGAGAGCAATAACATATGGTCAGGGCCGTCGGGCGATCATGGCGCCGACATGAAATAAGGGAAGCACGGGTGGATGACACGCTCCAGTGTGTTCATGACCATGTCTTACCGGTGAAGTATCGCGCCGGGCACAGCTTTCGACCTACTCCACATTTCTGGCGCGAAGCTTTACTGCCATTTTCCTTTTCCTGCTAGATGAATCTTTGTTCGTCCTTACATTCGAGATTCATTTCAATAGGTTGGACGTAAGATCGGATCCTCCTCGGAGAGTATAATCGAACCATGGGGAAGTGGGCCAAGTATGCGAGAACGTATAAAAAAGAATGGTAGCAAGACCCCGAGCCAAAGGTGGGTTCTGGTGCTTTTACTTCTAGATGGTTTGCCCGTAACGTCATGGATGCAGATACTCATTCTGCTAATATCTAAACATGTTTGTCACCACGACATCAGTGCACCACGTCACATGAACTTCACCCACCGTGTTAGCTTAGCTTGTGAGGTGTCGCGCTGCTGGCTCGAGGACGCGGGTTTGATTCCCGGCCACGGCGGCCGCATTTCGATCAAGGCGAAATGCAGGAACACCCGTGTACTTAGATTTGGGTGTACTTTATAGAGCCCGAGGTGGCCAAAATTATCCAGGAGTCCCACACTGCGTCATGCCTCCCAATCATATCGTGGTTTTGGCACGTAAAACCCCAGCAATTATTAGAGAGCTTTAGAATAGGGGCTTCAAACGTTTTGGGGCCCCAAAGAAATAGCGTCGAAGCCACTGAGCATGCCCAAGACGCAAGCTGTGTTTGGGTTTTGCGTCGGGCACGCTATTTCATCGATTTAGCGGGAGCCCCAAAAGCTGCCCCAAAAGCTTTCGTCAACAAACATGACGGCGCCCATGGAAGCGACGGCTCTAACCTAGCACAAAATTGGGCTCGATTCGTGGTAATGCGTGAAGTTCGCAAGCTAGAAGAAATGATTGCGGTTATCGCTTTCTCTCAACTAACATGTGTAATGAAGATTGATTCATTAGACGCCGCTGATTCCGAATTTAATGGTCGATTTCATGGCTCATAGGCCTAACACGGATTGACTTGGCTGGGTGAAGGTACGCAAAGTTGGTTAGTCATAACTAAGCACAACAAGTTGCTTGCTGCTAATTGAATAAGTTTTAAATTGTAATTAAAGGCGAAAACAAGGAAATATAAATTAATCTTCTTATCATAAAATGGTATGTTTTATTTTAATATTTATAACAGCTTTTCTTTGACGCCATAGTGACGCTGCAAGCGCAACACGCTATCCGCTAACGCAAAACGCCTATTCCAAAACTCTTCTCTCCTGCATGCCCCAACGCTAACATCCGCAAAGCTCTTTGGGGCCCCAAACTTGGGGGGCCCCTATTCTAAAACTTTATTAGCACACCAACAAGATTGTTTTTGACAGTAACCGGTTTTCACAGCATAACCACTGTTATCAATTTGTTTTTTACCTTTGCTCTTTGTGCGCCGTCGCGGCTTTTACCATTTTGAGCGAGTTACGTTCGGGACTGCGCGCTTTTTACACTGGTGTGCCGTTTTGCGCACTAATCTTTTCAAGCTTCGCTTACACCGATTCAGACAACGAGTGGTATCTGTTATCTGTTACTTTATTTTAGCGCATGTTCTTGCCGTGCTAGAGACCTAAGAGGGCGGCCAGGTTGATGTACCAGCTAATCCAGGCCAAGCTAATTGAAAAAAAAACTAGAAAACAAGATAGGACGATGAGACAATTAACACGAGATATTATAGCACGAAATACTTGGTTTATCTCATAAAAAAGAAGCCGTGAGCACGTCACAGATCGCTGGACAGCTCAACTTCTACGCCATAGGCAGAGATGACGTGAGAGATCGATGATGCTAAACATTATTTTACGTTCACGACAGCTAAAAAGCAGAGTTCGTAGTTACGATTACTGTAGTACTATCTGTCATAAAATAAAAGCACTGATTTCGCCCTCTGCAGCGACTCGCTGGAACTTGAGAGCTTCTGGGCCAGACAAAAAAATGTTCTGTGCAAGCATGATGTCACCGTTGTTGATGTCAAGGGCCGACCGTCACGGCGGCACGGACATTTTGTTACGACAGGTTGTGGAAAAAAGGATTGCCATAGTGGAATGTGAAAATGCATACACAAATAAAACTGCAAACAAAAATGGCTATGTTTGGCTACGAAATTTTTTTTGCACTTTTTTGTGTTTGGCTACATTTGGGCTACAACTTCTCTAGCTTTTGGCTACGCCGCCTCGTCGGACCTGACAACACTGCAGCAGCCCCACAACAGGCTTCTCTGCACACACACCCGTAATGCGGAAAAATAAGCTTTCGAGGCGGCCTGACGAGAACAGTTTTTCACTGATCAATTTCTTTCTTATCCGTTTGGAGGGAGGAGGTTTAATTATTCCTTATAACTTATAAAGCCACCAATCATCTGCAATAACACTAGTATAACAACTAAATGTCTTAACTTCGCAAATTGCGCATTTTGTGCAGATACAAGGCATTACACTTTTCGCGTGACAGATAGATCTCGCTGGTGCTTATGCAATAAAACCGCACGGCGGTCCGGTAGCACCGTGCGGTGCTACCGGCACGGTGGCATGGTGGTAACAGAAGCGTTCTCCTATTTTCTGCTCTTTACAGCTATAGCGTTTGGGGACGCTGTCGTTGAGACATGGCGCCTCTGGTCGCAGACGCAGATGCTGTCGTTTGATACGCAGCATCTGCGACACAGTTCCGAACCCCGCGCAGCGTCTGCGGCGGTGGCAGACGCTGCACTGGGTTCCGAACTGGTCCTTGATGAAGTGGCACTCAAAGTACGGATTGGCTCCCGCTTGCGGGTAAAGCAGGGTCGTAACGGCAACGCCGCCTATAACCCAATGTGTAATGATAGTGCCACAAATAACCACCTCCCAGTGCATGTTAAACGCATTCTTGGTTAGCGATCGGGTCACCCGCCGGGGTGGTTTAGTGGCTCTGGTATCGCGCTGCTAAGCACAAGGTCGCGGGATCAAATCGCGGCCGCGGCGGCCGCATTTAGATGGGGGGCGAAATGCAAAAAAAAAAAAAAAAAAAACACGCCCTTGTCTCGCGCATTGGGGGCACGTTGAAGGTCCCCTGGTGGTCAAAAGTTATCCCGAGTCTCCCACTAAGGCGCGCCTCATAATCAAATCATGGTTTTGGCACTTAAAACTGCAGAATTCCATTCAGCAACAGGGTTGATTCTTCATGAAATTTTTTATGATTCATTGTTTCGCTTCTTTGTGTGCTGTTTGATGACACGTATTTTTACTGGCCTCCCACTTCTGAATTATTTTATAAGTCATGCTTTCTCGTGATGTGTAACGATATTCTTGTTCGTGCGGTATACGCCCACCGTTGATACACGGCACACCGCCCTGTTAATTTCTTACTTAGTCCAAGTTTATGTATGCAGTGGAAATCAATATGAATCTTTACCAACTTGCCCACTTTATACGATCCTATCGTTAAAGAAGGCGCTCTGACAAGCGAACTACTTTGCCAATATTGGCCTGCCGTATTCCGAGAACTCTTCGAGGTAGGCTTCCTTCCATGTTCTCATTATTTTTCTCGTGTATACAGCTTAAAGACATTCTCGGAACTTCTACATCTACTGCGGACGCTCGAAGCTAGCTCGATTGTGCATTGCGGCCGCCTAAACTGCCGAACTGTCCACTGTATACGCGTCACAAATTTCCTTGATCTGATGCGACATTGCACTGCCGCCTCTGCCACGGGGTGGCATGCACGAAAACTTACTCTTGCCTCGTCGTTATTGGTGAGACGCGCCTATGTGAGACTTTAGAGGAAGCGAAGAGAAACGCTTCCTGGTGCCTATTCTTCCCTTATGACGGTCGATGCCTCCCCCTCGTGGGACAGCGTTAAACCGACGAGACTCAAGACCAATTTCAGAGGCCATGATCCTGCGATCGCCGTCCAGTTTGTCGCTCGCGCAGAAAGCAATGAAAGCGTTCCTCTCATTTTTCTCAAGTTGACCGGTCACTGAGACTGTTTACCAACTCTGTGTGCGCCTTCACGTGTGAGTGCAACTGTAGTGCTCTTGCTCTACTTTTCTTTCTTTTTTGGCCATTTTATGCCCTCCGGAAAGGGGGACAGTTGTGGCTACTTCATCGATAATCTTAGTATTGAAGCGAAAGTTTCAATGCAATGTTGTCCAGAGGTGTGTGTGTGTGTGTGTGGGGGGGGGGGGTCATTCTGTAAGTGTTCACCTAGTAGACATGTCCATTTCGTCTGCTGCTGAAGTTCTGACTAGCTGGGCTCAGGTACGCGTGAGACGGAGGCAGAGCACCCCTGGCCAATCAACAGTTCAGCCACAGACAAAATGGACAGATATGTCCACTAGGTAGACATTTACAGAATGGGCTCAGCAGCCCTTAGGTGACTGAGCCACCCCGGTGGGTGCTGTAAAGAAAAACAGGACGGGCGCGTCCCGCCTTTCATTCACTCCCTCCGCAATTATGAATGAGTCCCAGCGAGCGCTTTCGCGACATGCGAACCGCCGTTTCCCTCTCCTCCTCGAAGCGCGAGTGAGACGCCAACACCAGCGCGCGCGCGGCGTCGAAGTCTCTCGACGCACGCCGTTCGACGACGCGCGTGCCGAACATGACCGCGTCGTGTCGGGCGCTGCTGTGCCGGGGCGCTAGACTGTTGGCCGGCCGCCCGGGCCGTCTCGCCTCGAGTGGCTGCTTCGCTCGGTGAGCGCACTCTCCTTCCTCCTTTCCCTCCTCCTTTCCCGACGCCGCCAGAGCGCCTGCTTTCTCCTTCGGAATCCGTTTCCTTTATTGTTGTTGGAAATAGAAACATCTGCTGAAGGGGTGGGGAGGCGGCCGTGCCTTGCAAGGATCAACCGTTTCACTCGATTGACCTTCAGGGAATCGCTCGTTGTCCTGGTGCATATTTAGGGTCGACATACGTCCCCAATATCACAGGTTTCGTGCGAAACTTAGTTTACTGAATATTTTTAGTAATTGGTTTACATCAATGAACTAAAAAAAAGGCTAAGAAAGCGGTAGGAAACTACTGCTGACCGCCCTGCCAAAGTCTATAGCGCAGGCTGCTGACGCTTGAACGCCGATCAAGCGACGTAACTAAAGGGGCAGGCGAGTAAAACGGCAGAGATGGAGGACAGCGTATAAAATAGATCAAAGAATGGAATTGTTTATCCATATAAAGGAGAGCGACTAAGTAAACATTTATCCATGCTTGGCTTGTGCAGTCACCTCGAGAGAGCTCGTTGATTTACTGTTGTCCAGTCTGCTCGTTTGCAAGCGTTTGTTGCACGAACTGTACCGATAAAATGGATGTCTGCCTCGACTGAACTTCCTCGACTACCAACGAAACCGTCCCTTTCGCATAACAATGAAGCTAAGCATCAATGTTAACGTACTTGGCACTCACGAGTGTCGCATCAATCCACGCGAGTGGTTTGCAAGTGGCGAGTATGCACAGCAAGCCCACCTTGCGATGAATGTTTTGAGCCTTAGCTAAACTCTAGCGTGACAAGTACGCTCAAGGTACTGGAGTGAAAGCCAAACTGCATTGGCAAGCGTTGTCTTCCAGCAGGCCACTTATTCTAGTGCGAGCCAATAAGTTGCGTTGCAAGTTGGCATGGCATACTTGCTAGTGGAAAGCGCATTGAATCATGTAACGCAAATGAACACACAGAGAGAGCGCTCTGTGTACGTATCTTCATCTTCGTTTGTGTTACGTGAATCAATAAGCTTTCTACTAGCAAGTCTGTGGAGTACTACAAGGTGAAGTAAGTTCAGGAAGCCCGCATCATATTGCGAGTTTTCGCAGAACTTATTAATGCGAACAGCATTCTTGGCATTCTAAGATCAGGTTTTCTTGTCTTACGACAAACCGTTTTCGCGAAGCAACCACAACTTACGGGAGTGCCAGCGTTCTGCAAAACTACGTCGAAAAAAAATTGGTGTGGTTTAGCTTTGGTTAACCCTGGCTGATAGCGAAAGATTCACTGCGCTGGTTAGGCCTATTGTCGAGCTGTGGCCGAGGTGTGGTTTCGCAATGATATACAGACATGTTTGCAAGGAATACATTGTTTATTCGTCATTTCTTTTATGCCTGTGAAGACACTGCGGTGATCGGTAAAGTAGTCAGACTTGTTTGCAACTCGCAGCCGGGCCCAACTCTACTCGGGCAACGGCCACAATGTCTCCTTTCAGGGCTCCGTAAAGACCTAAATATAGTCCGACGTAGCGTGAACGCGCGCACACGTTATGTCCCGTTGGCGAGAACAATAGCGGCTATAGTTCGACCGATGGTTCGACGTACTGGCGCAGCCAACGTAACCAGACGCTCGGTCAATGCGTTCCGACCCGCCCGGCGTCTGATGACGCTCACCCGCGTGTCTATAACGTCGGACTATAAACGCGCCTTAATGTTCTCTTGTTGTTTGACCTCTAGCTCTCTAGGTGAAAACTGTTGAGTTGCCGAAAGCTGCCCCAGGTAGTGTAATGAAGCTTTCGCCGTGCCACGCGCGCACAGGTAAATATGAACACATCTCGCTCGATGACCGCGGGAGCTCGTCAAAACGCTGGAGTGAGAAATCGCGCCATCGGCAGCGAGCAAACTGACGTTCGCGCTGGCTCTCGCTTCAACGCCAACTAAACGTCGAAAGCGCAGCACATACGAAGCTACCGGCACTCGGTGAATGCCCTTTGGCCCATCGCGGATCGCTTGAAGATGAGGCCGCCGCGGGCGCACACTTCAGCCGCGTCGCATATCGCTTTTTAACATAGCTCCGTGAGCAGCAGCCGCGTAAGCAGCACGCACCCTCCCCCTTCCGTCTCCGTCGCCTCCTCCCCGTTCCTCGCGCGTGAACCAAGAGCGTCCGCTTCCGACCGCCTTCCTCTGCCGCGTGCGCGATATTAAGCTGAGGTTGCCGGCTCACCCTGCACGCCTTCACTCGCACACACAATGCACGGCGCGCGGCGACGATTTTATCATCGTTGGATTTTATACGGAACATCACGGCGACGACGACAGCAAAAAAGATGTCACAGTTTCGCCCTACGGGCGAAGCAATGAATGCGATAGCAACACAGCAATGTCCTACGAAGTAAGGTGAGCGGCTTTGGTAGCAATATGAATTGTAGTAAACATGAGCTGATTAAGTAAGCAGGTGTGCTGCGGCGTAAGTAGACCGACATGAAGAGAACATGACAAGAGACCGACATGACTCGATGACCACGAGAAGGCGCGTGTGAAACGGTGGTGTTGATGAGAAGCGCTTCCCGTGGGCAGCGCGCGTGCGAAGGGACACACCTGTAGCGCTGCACTGCCGATCCGGGCAGCATTGCATGTGTAGCGTGCGTTCGAAAATGTGGCCTGACTATTACTAACTGAATGAACAAGCGTGGTGTGAGCGCGCACAAACAAACATGAATAGATCACACTGAATGACTGCAGACAACGACTGTCAAAACGCTGGCAGCAAGCCCATACGCTGCAGCGGGCGAAGGTACGTGCGGTCTATCGCTTCAACAGAAACTGAGCGGCGAATGCACAGTCCATAAAGGTCAGAGCCGTGTGGAGATAAGAGACGGTGCGGCGAGCGACGAGCGCGGTTGTTGGCAGAGTAGAAGTGTCCCCCCCCCTACTCCCTCCGGCGCTGGCTTCCCGCTTCCTTGCTTGCGCGTGGGAGATTGAGTGCGTTCGCTCTCCGTGATAGCGCGCGTCCCCGCACGCTTCCGCTCGGGCATACGGCGCGCGGTGAAGATTTTATCTATACGGAACCTAACGGCGACGGCGACGGCGACGCCGACGGCAGAAATCCGGTTGAAGTGTCCATATAATTGCTATCGCAATAAAAAAAGCTAAACTCGTGACAATGCAACGGTCCGCTCAAGTGCAGTCCTGCTCTGCTCAGGTTGCTCGACCACTATAGAGATGAACAACTCCGTTAGAGACGTTTGCATGGGCCAAGCAATCTGTTCGTCAGGGACTAACGCCCACTTACATACACCTGATGTACATAGCGTATGTATAGTGTACAAAGTGAACATAGAACAAGAAACACCGATTTAATGCACAATAAATTCTTTATTAATCTGAAAAATAATGATATTCGCATTACCTCGACAGTCATCGTAGGTAAGTGCTGTCCCAATTTTTGTGACAACGTACACAATGAAGTTCCAGTAGCATAAGACAGTAGCTCTACTACTGATGGAGCCGTTCATATTCATGCGGCTCCCTCCTCCCCCACCAGCGACCTTCGGTCCTCCCTTTTCTTAATAAAGAATTCATTCATTCATATTCATGCGGCTGTAGCGTGAAATGATATACAGCACTCATTGTTACTCTGGATATTTGCGCTGGTTACACTTAAATAATTAACATGCGCTGACGATGTGCTCAAGCTCGAAACAACAGTGGTAAAGTCTCTTGCAAGCGGCGCGCGTTCTTTCTTCTTCTTCTTCTTCTTCTTCTTCTTCTTTTTAAATAACTGGAACCGAAAAGAAATAGGCGAAGAGCCACCAAAACCTCTATCTCTCGACGTAGCACGGATAGCTGCGGCTTTTTTAGTACGTCCTGCTGTGTTTTTGTTTTTTTAGGGGCGAAGCATCTTAGGGCCGAGCCTTGTCCCTCGTCGTCGTCCGTTGTCCGTAGCTCTGGTTTGCATGGAGCCTGCTAGGGACGCTGCGGTGCACAAGGGCTATATAAGCGCTGTGTATACCGTACACATATACAAAATTATATATATATATATATATATATATATATATATATATATATTATAATGAAGAAATGAAGAGAATGACATCCCGGCGATCATCATCACGAGGAGAAGGCACGAGATCGGCGTTCGGACACCACCATCTTGTTCTCCCTGCCTACTGTTCCGAGCTACCGCCTGTTTGTTGGACTCGCCCAATAAACCTCTTTACATTTGGTGGAGGTGAGGTGCTGGGTACCTGGTTCTGGTACCGTGGTTCTTCCATTTGCGACATACGCGCGTAATACCGCTACGCAAGTCACAACCGGATTTTCCCCTTTCTTCCTCCTGTACGGTCGCCAGCCGTCGCACACAATCGACACGTTGCTGCCATATGCACCAGATACCTCAGAGTGCACGCCCGTGTCGAAAGCCGCCCGTTACGCTGAAGATTGCCGACAACTAGCCAAGCGCTTTACTACGGCCGACCAACAACGCCAGAAAAACGCCCGCGATGACGACTGCCCTCCTGTCGCACCATTCGCTCCTGGAGCACTTGTCTGGCTTCATGTACCGCCCTGCGCTCCTGGCTTGTCATCCAAACTGCTTTCCAATTATCATGGTCCCTACCGCGTCGTCGAGCGTACCTCCCCCGTAAACTACGTCATTGAACCTCTTACGCCGCCCGGCGACCGTCGTCGACGTGGACGTGATGTTCACGTAGACCGCCTCAAGGCGTACTTCGACACTCTTGTCCCCACCTGTTAGATCGCCAGGATGGCACCACCTTTCTCTACGGGGGCAATTATAATGAAATGAAGAGAATGACATCCCGGCGATCATCATCACGAGGATAAGGCATGAGATCGGCGTTCGGACACCACCATCTTGTTCTCCCTGCCTACTGTTCAGAGCTACCGCCTGTTTGTTGGACTCGCCCAATAAACCTCTTTACAATATATATATATATATATATATATATATATATATATATATATGGGGGATTCACGGTTACCCGAATGATCCCCCGGTGCTTCGCCCACTCATCATCATTCACTTCGTGGATATGCGGCAATTTTTTTTTTATTCACTGCAACTGTACTTCGCGTTGACGAATAATTCACTCTTACCCTACGATCAACAAGCCTCCTGATTATCTCAATCGGAAAAGCGAATTCTCAAGGAAGCCGATGGAGCCGAGTTCCATACCCAAGACGGGGATGAATTGAGCTTTAACTGCAACGCTTTTCTTCGCACTAAATTCCGTTGAATGACTTTCTTTCTTTCTTTCTTTCTTTCTTTCTTTCTTTCTTTCTTTCTTTCTTTCTTTCTTTCTTTCTTTCTTTCTTTCTTTCTTTCTTTCTTTCTTTCTTTCTTTCTTTCTTTCATTTCTAAGACCAGCGTATGCCCTGACGGACCTCTTTCTGTGCCTTCCTCTTCCTGTGTTACTCCGCGTGTAATGAATTCTGAACAGCAACTAGCTCGAAAAGGCGTATACTTGGCGGTCACTTAGCACTCGCACTGTTATCCCTCGGCAAATGTGAAATACTAAAAAAGACAATATATAACTAACCGGCATTAGAGCTGTTTGCTGGGCGGCGCCTAATACGGGCGCCTTCTGCCCGCAAAACACTCACACACCCGTCGACGCTCCCTTTGTTGCCAAACAATCCTGCCAACGCCTTCCCATTTCCGCTCCCGGTGTCTGATTCTCCATTCTCCGATAGCTCCCGCGCATCGATTTTCGGGGGCGCGTTTTACAAGCCGGCGTCTTTCCCAGACGTCCTTTTGCGTTGCCTATTCTTGTTCTTGGACCGCGCTGCTCAAGTTTCCAAGTCCGCTGCAGGCCATTCTCCGCTTCGCGAACGCTTTCTGCGAGAACACTAAACAGTGGCGTAACCGGGACTTAGTTTTCAACATAGAAAGGGAAGGAGAGGGGGTGCTTAACATGCCTGTATGCTTCATTTCGTACTTGTCACAGTGATTTGAGAAATTTTCTGTCGGTGTCCTGACGCCGAAACATCCCACACCCACCTGGATGCAGGCGACTGATACGTAGCAGTCACGGTGTCCCTCTTCACCGGCCACTGCACCTCATGTGACGCGGGTAAACGAGAAGGCAGAAGCTTGGCGCTGCGGGCGTTGGTTGGTTGTTTGTAGGGGCGAGGGTTTGTGCTACCCGGTACCACTCCGTTCGGGAAATGGGAGCAGTGCCTCCACTGAATCCCGACGTGCCATTACAAGGCCACGAGAGTGGGCGAGAAACCCCGCTGAATCGATCCGCGCCGCCATCTTGGAGCGGGCTCTTCGACCGTGAGCTGGACGGCCTATGGGACTTCTCCGTTGCAGACGACGCGCAGCCTGGCGAAGCTGGCAGACGATCGTGTTTACTCTAGTATAGCTTAACGCTTAACACTCGTCCGCTTGCGTACACGTGTAGGCGAATAGTTTTAAAACAAGGAACGCTGTTCTTCGTTCCGTAGACTTCTGTTTTTAGTATGTTGTTGCTCTTGAACGATTAACCCTGTCCGGCGTGTTTGTTTTGAGTCCGTATTTAGCGTTGTACCAGAGGTGGTTTGCGCAAGGCGTTGATGGAAAGCGGCAGGCTGGGAGCTTCCGGAAAGAAGCAGGTTCAGAACCACGTCAGATGCTCTTATTAGCTCAGCTGAGGTGCGCGAAAAGTGAAAGTCGGAGGTCATAGAAACGACCGAACAGAATGACATCTTCTCTTTGTCGAATTTTTTTTTTTTTTGAGACCACATGGAACTCTTTCCTAGGACGTAGAACAGGCGTTCAACGTTCATGGACTGAATTCACAAAGAAGTTCATGCTAACAAATTGATTTTTAACAACCCGTGTCAGGCAGTCCTAATAGCAAGCATATTTCAATGAATTCTTCAGACCAATGATTAACCGTTCTTGCTAACGAAAGGCTTTCTGAATTTGGCACTATAATTGTAGTGTACACACGCGCGTACCACGTACACTGCTTTGTTCACTCTCTCCGAGTCTTCGGTGAGAAATTCACCAAAAGGTTGTTTCCACAGTTTAACACTGTTCGCTAAAAATATCACTGCTTCGTTGTTAAAGTTTCAAAACTGTGTTCTCTAAGATTACCGGCGCAATATACAACGAAAAATAGAGCATTGCCCTTTTTTTCACGCCTCGATCTTTAATTCACTGCCATGTTCATAGACATGCACGAAGAAAAAAAAATGGCCTCTCGCCGCTAGCAGAATTTTCTGGCACTCCGTCCGCTCAGCCGAGGTGAAGTCTTTGTTTTGCAGTGCACGACAGTGCAGTGCGGTTTCTCCGCCCTTTCCCCCATGTTCTCACACGCTCCGCTTCAGGCTTGCACCTCCGGTCGTCTTTCCCTCGCCACTTGAGCCTCTCGCATTCCGCCGTCTCTCCTCCTCCTCTTTCGCCTCCTTCTCCTCCAAATGCCTCTCTCTCTCCCGCGCGCTAAACCCGAGCCGTGCCGCCCTGGGTCCAAGCTCCGATGTCGGCTTGGAGAGAGAGAGAAAAAAAAAGAATAGCAGCCCGAAGGGATGAACGAGAGAGAGAGCGTGCCTTCCCATGATCCTCCGAGGCGGTTACCCTCCTCCTCCTCCTCGGGCGACTCCAGCGCTCCCCTCTCCCCCAGGATCGCGACAATACCGCGGCTTTCACAGTCACTGTGTTCACATCGCTCGAGCAAAGAGCACACTACCGCAGGAACCGGTGTCTATCGCTCTACTGCCAGAGGTCAGTCGCTCGCACTTCTCATTATTACCTCGCACTCACCACCCTAAACTTTTACTGTCCCTCCGCTCAGCCCCGGAGAAACGGCGGATGCCTCGGAAATATTATCGATCACCCGTAGCGGGCGACGCGAAGGATGTTCTTTCTTTTTTTCGGTTGGGAAAGACTTCGTAAACGGCTCGTGTTCAGGACGCTGCGTTCACGAGCTCCGCCATTCGCTTACGCGAAGTGAAATTCGGTGTCGGCACTTCGAATGATTAAGTGGACCAACCCTCTAATGCGCGGTCGAGTCACCAATGCGAGCCGATGAAGCTTTGGGGAGCAGCGATTTGAAATTCGCGATCGAATGGTGCTCCCAGTCAAGGAAGCACGGTGCCAGGGGCTCTCTTGTGAAGGGAGGATGCGGAGTGACCTTGTGGTCCCAGAGCCCCGCAAGGCACCGCTGGAAAGGGTTTTGCCGGACGGGACGCGACCTTGCGCCAATGTCAACTATAGGACTTCGAAGGAAAGTACGAAGTAGTCGTTCGTTTCTCGAAAACTTTCTAAAACGGAAATAAAACTTTAGTTGTTCAGCTTGTGAAAACTTTCGCGCGCATTTTCTCGCGGGCGTTACTAATATCTGCCACTTATTTTTACTGATGCACGTTGAAGACGCTCGTGATTTGTTAAATAATGAAAAACTAATGCGACGCGCACAGCGTTCACTAGCCAAGTTCCGACGTATTTCTGTTTTGTAGGGGATTGACGTTATTACGCTTGTTCGTGACAATGATTCGCGTTAATTGCCTTTTTGCCACCGAACTTCAACAGAAACCTGACTTTCGGCTTCACTGTCGCACTAATGACTCTTCCTGTTTAGAGTGGCGAGAATGAATACCCCGGGCCATTTTTTTTTCGTCTATTTATTTTTCTCTGCCACCGTTCTAAGTCTGGTGAGACAAACACACCTGAACAACCCTTTCTTAGTTGCGATGTGCATTATAACACAAGACTTCACCTTCATCAACCTTGAAAAATGTCATTTTAACGATAATAAATGTGCTCTAAGGACATTACTGGGTACAACATATCATCAACAACAGAATGTGCTGAATATAATGTGCGTATTTAAAGCTAGTCTCCCTTGTGATCTCGTCAGCAGAAATCTACCAGACGTTTCTAAAATGTTTGCTGTTCTTGGTGTCAAGGAGAAGCGATATTGAAGCAGCGGTTGCATCCTTTCTTTAATAAGTGTTATTTATGCCATATTTATGCTAGAGGTCGTATTAAAACATCGATCACACTTTTTCAATCTTCTTAATCCATATCACGTTCTGGGAATATGTCTTGTCAGTGAAAATCATCACAATGAATCCTGTTAATGTTTTTTTTTTCTTTTGATTTCGGAAACATTTAGATGCATATTTTATTTAGCTTTATTTTTTCTTGGCACATTGCATTAAGCAAAGCGTAAACTTCATGCGTATATTTTCCAGATCACTTATTCAATGCCGGTTCTATGCAAAGGGAATGAAATTTGCCGCTTCGACCAATTCACGATAAAGAAAAGTCAGTCGATTTAAACTCCTAGGAGATTACCATTATACTCGGCATCGATTATTCAACTCTACAACACTGACAACTATATTCAGCGATAACCGTACTAATGAAATGAATTCGACAAACAAATCTTTTTTTTTTTCTTCTCTAGGCTTGTACCTTCTTTTTTTTTTCCTCAATTCTGTGGCTGCGACGGCGCCTTCAGTGAAAATCCGAATTTCAGTATTCCTCCTATCGCTGAATCTAAATCTACCGAGAGACAAACCAAAGACGTTAAAGCTGCCTTTTCATCAAATTGAATTTAGTCATTTACATGAGCTCATGCCGCATGAAGAGCTTTCTTTCTTTCTTGCCATACTAACCACATTACGGTGCCTGGAACCGCTTTGTAAGGTTTCCGCGGTTATGGAGGACCTTGATAGAGATCCTCGAATTAACCAGCGATCGCGGAGGGGATTCCTGCCCGGCGGCGTTTCCTTCTTCTTTTCCCACTCTGCGTCGCTATCTTACGAAAGAAGCTAACGCAATTAGTGGCACCGACATGGGGATTCTGGCGGACTTTTCTATCAATTTGGTTTGCGGGGCCGCTTGATCCAGTAAGGCTCGTATTAGTTCCGCTGAACCGGTTGTTCGTTTAATAGGAATCCCAATTTACGAAAGAAGAAATCTGAGAATGCATAAGTAAGCGTTATAACAGTCTAGTCATCGACAGGGACAGAAGGGTTAAATGAATGGTAATACAATCTGACCAAGGCGTTTCCTTAAAGAAGAAGTTGCGAAGCTGCACACACTTGACCATTACCCGTCGGCGTCGCGAACTTATTTGTGACGTGCTTCATTGAGATTTCGCCCGAGCTGCTTTGGGATGCAGCTGGAGTACGCCATGGTTTTATATCTTAGTCACATAATGTAGCTCAGGTACGAATCAATGGTTTATATATTAACCGCCTATCAGCTCTGGTGGCATAAACACAAAGCGAGGCATCGTTGAAGTGAGGCCTCTTTTTTCAGTGCGACAGCAGCTAAATGCTGGAAATTTGGTTTGCCTTGTCCGTCCGTTGACATTCCGTTACGCTGACAACGAACGTTGTCGTCATTACCGACAGATAACGACGATTTTTGTCGTCTTCAGGCCACCTCGTTCCTCCCCAGTTTCACAGTTTCCACAGGGCGAAGAAAAAATGGAAACCTACCCACAACCGTCACCGCTGGGGATTCGAACATATGTCACAGGAGCAGTGTGCATTTTGGAGTCGGGCTCACTGACCACCGTGCTATCGCGGCGACAACCGAGCTGGGCAATTACTGCAACGTTTTGCGCCGCACATAGATTCTGAGTTCGGTGGAGCCTGTGCATGTATTTAGAAGGCCAGAACCAGCAATACTGCAGTAGACGAGCACAACACTATGTGCATCATGTAGAAATCGCTCTTGACAAGATGGCGGTGTTTTTGCGTGCAATTATTGGTTGTCGTACTCATGAAAACAGCGTCGGTGGCACAAAAGAGGCGTACATGGCAATGATGATCAGCTTCAAATATGACGCATACCTACAGTAGAGGATGCGCCGAGATTCAGGCTGCTGGTGGAAAACGTCGGCGTCGCCGTGATAACGTCGCGTAGCTTACACAGTAGCTCTCATGCTTCACAGCCGCCAGGTGACGGATATAGCAGCTCAAATCTCATAGGTGTCATGGCGTCATTTTGCTCGTGGCATCAGTTGTAGTAGACTTTTTTGGCCTCAGAGTTCATTCATTCTGAGAGCGGGACTTCAAAAAGACTCTTCGAACCTGGAAAGTGCGAAGCCTTTAACACAGCAACTTCTTCGTACCCGATGGCTTAAACATTGATTTACACAAACGCTGAATTTAAATGGTGTAAGAAAATTTTATATTTAAAGGTCATCTCCAATACTACGCCACCGACACGTCGGGCAAGTAGGTGCTTCAACGTTCTCCTAGTCAATTATATAAACACATTATGTGGCTGTGTTCACAAGGTTTCGAAACTGACTACACTGACCACAATGCTAAACACAAAAGAACAGAAAGAAAAACATGATGCACGAAGATAATCTGAATCGTATATATGCAAATAGTAAATGTTGAACAGCCTAGAACAAAAAAGAAGGACAATCATAAGCGTTGGGCCATGCAGCTGTGAACAAAAGGTTCCATAAATGTATAGATTTCGGCTAAATAAATCAAGCTTACTTGGACATGGCAGATCTAAGAGTAACTCTCTCTGTCCATGAACGTATTTCGAAGTCCACAACATTCAATAATATGCCATAGAGAAAGGAAGTTGCGTACACCACAAAGAAGATGCAGTCACAACTTATTTATCTAATTCACACTTTTCTTTCTGTAATATAAAAGAATTAATAACTAGCATTTAAATATTGAATATCATTAAAAATTGGCGTATTCTGACTTTACACTTATACATTTTGTACAACCATACACATCCGATCACTCAACAACCCAATAATCGCTGACTTCTTGTCCAGTTCCCCGAAGTGGGCGAGCGCAGTTATCTTAGGGAAAAAAGCAGGAAAGCAAAAATTAAGGTGGTGGCCTTCCCACTGGGAGAATGCTGCTGCTGCAGTCAATGAGTTCGGAGCCGAAGGAATCGCTGAAGTCTGATTTCGTTCTGTTTTATTTCGCGCAATTTCCTCGTTTTAGCCTCATCCGTCCCGGCTTCGAAGAAGCGGCTAGTAGTAGAAAGTTCTGGTTTTTCTTTTTCTGTCTCTCTGGTGACGTGCTGGACGCTTTCTTTGTGTATTGCTCTTGGTTTTGTTTTTATGCTAATTTCTAAAACAAAATGCCCTTCTATCTCCGCTGTAAAACATTGCTAGCTAATTGCAACTTACCGCCGGTCCGAAATGCGAGTATAACCATGATAACAACGAAAAGGTAGACTGTTTATCGTCTAATCAAAATTGGTTAACAATGTGTGTTTGCTGAAACGACGTCTGTCACTAGGAGCGCCCCAAGTGATCGCTGGGAGAGGCCTTCATATGATTATGATCATGATGTTCGAGTGCTGGGATATATCATAGACGTTACTAGCCTAAATGACCATTCAATACGCCATCAAACAGCGTTATATATCGGGCTCGCCTTCTCTGCGGAGATTATGTAAATATAATGACATTGCACGTCCAAACAGTCATTTAGGCGGCCACGGCACAATGCTAAATCGTGGCCTCGCTTGTGTCGTCATGTTTCCAATGTTTACTGAGCTCCCCAGTTGGCGCTCAACGTGGCCTTTGCTTAAGATCGATATCCACTTACCCAGCTCCACGGCAATTTGAAAATTATCTTGCTGCAAAGCAAGCAGGCATTCTTAAAAGTGTGCGCGTTTATCGCGATGGCAAACGTCGGCGCGGTGCGCTGCCAACGTTACTACGGGAATCGGAACTACGCAAGACGCGTGTCGCTCAATAACGCCGTCACTGCCACGGCGAGCCTGGCCAAACAAATCGATCGGACGCGACGCAAACGAGAGCGTCAACAGAGGCCTTCCAGATTTACCGACGGGTACGCGAAAGGCGTGAACGTAGGACGTGATGAAGCACGCTCGAGCTTAACAAGCCACTGCATCCCACGGTTTTCAGTGCTTCTGTTGCACACGCTGACGCATCCATTAGCGGAAATGCAGCTGCGCAAAGAAAGCTACGTAAAGCGAGCCGTGAATAGAGAGAGAAAATGCATGTAAACGCAACACTGTACACAATGCTTCCGTCAAAGAAAGCGCAGATTTCGGCAGTTCTTCCTTTCCTAGCGAAAGTCGAGGACTGCAGCAGCTACTGTTATCACGCTGGAATGAATGCTAAAGACGCTCCTTTGGTGACGCTATTATTCCCCGGGGAGTTTCTTCTTCAGTTTGAGGTCTAATTCTAATTCAACAGAAGTGAAGCGTTTTGCATTTATAGTGATATCGCTATTACGCACCCTCACAGTCTGTCCACAGAACTAAGGCACCAAAATACTTGCGTACTGATGTCCATGGCATACACAAACTTGACTTCACCTCCTTTGCTTAATAATATTGTTCAGTACTAGCAGCTGTTAACTCATGCTAATTCCTTTTGAGTAGGTGTAAGTAAGGCAAATGTCAATTTCAGTGTTTTTCTCTGTCATTTGAACATACAGAAGATTTCATTTTATTAACTCGCAGTAATAATTCTTCCGTTATCTTTCGGCATGCTAGATATTGCTTAATCAACTGCAGCGATAAGTCTGAACAAAATAAGTCTGTGCATCGTCCGTCTAATGAAAGACGTACCTTGAACCCTTGTCACTCCGCGACTACCTTAGTTATTATCATTTATTCTTTTTACTTCACGTAACCCACCCTTCTAGTGTTCAGTAGTCTTCGTGCGTGACCAAAGACGACACCGCCTTAAATATGTGTTCAGGACTCCGTGTTGCAAAAGACCTCAGCGAGTTATAGTCATCATCATCATCATCATCATCAGCCTATACTTTATGTCCACTGCAGGACGAAGGCCTCTCCCTGCGATCTCCAATTACCCCTGTCTTGCGCTAGCGTATTGAAACTTGCGCCTGCAAATTTCCTAACTTCATCATCCCATCTGGTGGTGTGCAGTAAGTGGTGGCGTGGAGCAGAGGTAGAATACCCGGCTTCAAATCTGAAGGTCGTAAGTTCGAATCCTACTCCAGTCCACCACATTTTCAGGCATGGAGTGGTGCCTGACACCGGCGAGAGCTAGTTCAGGTGCAACCAAACTAGGAAGACCCACTAAGCTTCATCAAAGTCACTCCCTCACCAGAACAGGAATTGGCGTCCCTGGTGCAGTATTCGGCCACTACCTCCCTCATGACTCTAAACGGCAAAAAGCCAGCGAGTTATCGTAACTGAAGTTTACTCATTCGTCCCGTAATGCTGGTCACGCATCTGGCTAGGTCGGGCACATTTTCACCGTCCACAAGCGATGACGGTGACTGGTATATCGTCATGTCGTACCGACCAAGATTTTTTTCAAATTTGATTTTTTTTTCTAACCGCTTGGCCTGCGGCACATGTGTATCTAAATGACAGTGCGGAGACACTCCCCACAAACAAATCTCACGATAAGCTTGCAAAACTTATCGCCCATGAGTCAACATGTATAACTGCTTGTTTGATCGAGTCAACATGTATAACTGCCTGTTTGATCCCTTCTAAGCTTCATGGCAGATCTTGGAATTCTTTCTCTTGTACCTCGTTCTTGGGAAAAGCCACAACCGGCTGTTGATTGCCCGCTGTAGATGATGGAGCAGGATAATTTGGACAACTGAAATGGGTATTCACGGGTTGGACGCCCGGCCCAGGTAACGAAAGGGTAAGGGCCGCTTCAGCCCATATTCTCCGGAGAGAAACCTCCTCCACCCGAGAAGGATTACAGGGAACGGAGCAGACACGCGGAGGGATTAAGGCGCATATATCCCGATGGAGAACTAAATTTTGAAATACAAGGATAAGGGGGTAACAGGTGGCATTTGCGATGCCCAATTCTATCCGCTAGACCGTTGTACTGGTTCCGACCATGTCCCTGCGCCCATGTTACTTGTGTTGCCCTATCAGCCAGTTCTAAACCCGCCTGTGTCACCGTCTCACGCAGGGTCTACTCGGACAAGGGCGAAGACAAACCTTCCAAGGACTCTAAACCCGACAAGTCGGACAAGTCGGACAACATGGTGGACCAGGCAACTCTCGACAAGCTTGAGGCCGGCTTCAAGAAGCTGCAGGAGGCCAAGGACTGCAAGTCGCTGCTTAGGAAGTACCTCAACAAGGATGTCTTCGACAAGCTCAAGACCCGCAAGACCGCTATGGGTGCCACCCTTCTGGACGTCATCCAGTCGGGTAAGCTGTTTTTTTTTACGTCACTTCCGGCTTGGCCTGAACACCGTATTCATATACAATGGGCACGTTTGGCCGCCGTAGACGTTACATCAGGGCTATCAAACTTACCACTTGCTAGATAACTAATTTATATTACAAAGAAAAACACTACGTTCAAGTTCAGTCCTATTTATCAATGCACAAGCAGGCTACCTATAGTATTTCAGTTCAGGACTTTACCAGTAGAAGCTTCATACGATTATGGACTTCTTCCTTTAGAAGCAAACTACTTAAGAATAATACGCATACGCAAACTGTTCATAGTTTGCTTCGATGTGCCACTCCTCGCCTCAACCGACGTAGAGGCTGTTGGTCTGCCCCCCGGCAATGTATTAATTGTCCACGATTTCAGGCATTCGCCTATACCCTGCCGACTGTACTAATTGTGAAAACAAACAGGCAAGTTAATAAGAGTACACCTTGTATCCAAAGATCATCCAAAAAAAGGATGATTTCACTACCCAGAGCGAAAATTACATAGGAAGTTTTTGCTTGTTTGTTTTAAGCTCCTTCAAGTGCATAACTCGTCTAGTCGTTATAGGTACTGCCGTTTTTATAATGTTTATACGTTTGCGGCTGATAGTTTACGTGGGCGTGGTACGTCAAGCTGTTGTTACGCATAATTTTTCCCGCAATTCCCACAACTGCTGTCAGCTAATGTATTCACTTGATGAACAAGCTTGCTGTTGCACATATTTTTCCCAGAATTCCCACAATTTCTGTCAGCTAATGCATTCACTTGATGAACAAGCACTGTAGAGTACTGTAGATATCGGGCCGCAATGTCACATGCAGCTTCCCGCAGACTGCGCGGTTGCACTTACGGCACCGCAATAAAACTTTCTGAGGGCAAAGTAAATCATTGGGCGGGTATCTCAACAGTGCAGTCGCGTGGTCTGTTTACGATCTGCGGTCCGCAAGCTTGCCACTTCAGAGTTACGTAAAACTCTGCTCACGTGGTGGCTCTTGAAGCTTCTGCCATTGCTCTATTCAGTGTGACACACCGATGTACTTTTTCTGAGCATTAAGGTTTGCAGGACAGCCCGATTATTTCAATTCATTATTTCATAATATTGCATTTTGTTATTCCAATTCATCATTTCTAAGCTGAAAATTTCTAAACATAGGATGCTCCGGGTAGATCAGGGTAACAAAGCAACAATGCCCGTCAATTCATGCGCTGCGAGTCATATCTAAAATTCACACGGAACAAATCGTTATCAATCACAGCTGCAAACACAATGTACAGCACTTGCAGTAATCAACGGGTAACTCCGGTCAGCACAGAAATTGCTTAGTTTAGGTGGAAATTTCAGAATTACACGTTTCATTCCGAGTACTCGCGGCCCCGAGCGGCATGTTCTGGATTCATTTCGGATGCCTCCTGCGCAAATTGAAAGCACAGAACCATCCTCTTGTATGTACAACCCAGACACGATGCGCGAGAATAAACACCGCGGCGACAACCAGAGTGGACGCATCACTATTTGAGAGCTGAAATACCCCAACGTAAAGTCTCACTATGACAAGCGGCATTGCGTAGCGTCACAAAGTTACACCTCATTGTTTTACCGGTTCACTCAAATATTCGGCTGAACAATAACCCTGTCGGCGACTGCATCTATTTACAACATTTAGTGGCGTTCACTTCAGTGGACTAGGTAGGCGATGCGAAGTGAAGGCTTTCGGCATTTCATAACACAGACCCAGCATAAACCTATTTTGATACGCTCCTTTCACGCGCAATGGGCTTCGGAAGGTATACTGACGTGCGTTCCTTTTAACCTTTATCGTAGTGGGCGACATGGAAAAACACGCGTGTAAGGGTCTCGAAACCCACGAATGAAACACGACAGTCACTTTTTCTTTGTAAAGCTTGCTTCACCTTTGGCTTAGTGTGTTTGTAACGAAGGCTATCCCACGCAAAATCCAAAAAAAAAAATTTTCTCTTTCCTATAAAGATTTCTTTGTTGCGCATTCAATGTGTGTGTAATGAAGACTAACTTTAGAATAAATATATTTCCCTTCGCTTCTATAAGTAAATTGCCTCGTCTGTCGTTCGCATCTCAAGAAAAATACCAGGCCTGCGCGGCACATGCAGCACCGTCACAGCGTAAGCTAGACGAGCGTTTCGACAGTATTACCTAGTATTTTGAGTGAATGCATCAGGAACGCGCTTGGGACGCCGTCGCGAGTGCAATCCGACGCGTTCCATCACCGATGGCTAGCGCCGTTCGGCCCAGCCAAGCAGCCGACAATGCAACTACGGCTGTCACATTCGTTCCCATCGCAACGCGCCCAATCTAGCGCAATCAACGTGATCCCGAGCGTCCGTCGGTATGTTAGCGCCATCTAGTTAAGGCTGCAGCAAAATTTACAGTGTCTGAAAGGTTGCGTTTGCCGGCGCCTTAAGTAGATGGCACCACCATACCGGCGGAGGCTTGGGACCGCGTTGTTTGCGTTCCGCGTCTGAATCGCATCTCGCCGTCTGCGCCTGCGCGCATGCATAGGGCGCGTTTATAGTACATTTTTCCCGCTCTCGGATAGCAAGCGCTTGCGTGGCTCAGTGGTAGAGTATCCGCCTCCCACGAAGTGGGCCTGGGTTCGATCCCGGCGGAGAGAGCAGGTACTTTTTTTCGCATTTCCGGCGGTGGTCACAGGCTACGGGGCAACGGCATCATCGCGACCCGAAACGGCTATTGGAATGAGCCCATAACAGCTTACGCTGTAAAAGGTCGTATCAAAGGAGTTGGTATCTCCCTCGATCGATTCGCTTACCTAAGTTCCGCCCATGAATTATCATCGTAACGGTGACTGTGACGCCACTATCGATCCGATCATGTTAAGAGTTGTGAACGCCCGAACGCCAGTCAATGACGAAACGCTCCTACAGAGGACCTTTAGGAATACGCGTCTAAGATAGAAAAAAAGGTGAACAGTAATAACTAATTTTATTATGAGTTTTAATGTCTTAAAAGCCACATGACGCTATCAGAGACAACGTAGTAGAGGGCTTCTGATTAAATTACACCACCTCGCTTTCTTCTCTTTCTTTTTTTAAGTGTGCATATATGTAAGCACCCGAACGCTTTTGCACTTCTAGCCCCTAGAAATGCGGCCTTCGCGACCTAGAATCGAACCCACAACCTTGTGTTCAGCGGCAGAACGACGTAACCACTGAGCCACCTAGGCGGGTTGCATGCAGGCTAAGGCAAACATACATAGACACCCGCGCGGGGTATTGGGTTGCCCCGCCGAACCCCGCCACCATCGTTGTTCCGACGCGGTCCAAAAGCGGACTGGCACTTTAATGTATCACGGCGCAGGGTTCGCGCGCGTGTCTGGGTCCGGACGGAGCGGACCCCGGGCGCACAGTGGCAGCAGGTAGCGTGGCTATTTTCGGGGCGAAGGCCCTCTCTGCGCGCGGAGCTCCCTCTAAATTAAGCGCCGCTCGCACATACACAAGCTTCACAAATGGCTTCTGCCACAGAGAGGAAGCCTCAGTGAGAAAGAGTGACGCCGTCTAGGAAAGGAGCAGCAGCCGAAGGCGGAAGATCCGTCGACGCAGAGCCGTTTCCGGAAGATGGGTTCCTTCCTCCTCTCGTCCCTCCAGTCTCCCCTTGTTCGTGCGCCTCACCGGAATTTCCTTTATTCTTTATTTCCTTTTTTTCTTTTCTGCCGAGGGAGGAGAGAGCGTTGTTTACCTATTTCTCGTCACTCGCTACTAATGCTCTCAGGGCTCTAATATTACGATTGAAGAGGCTGCCGCTGTGAGTGGTGTTTTGGTATACCACTCTTACGCTAGTGTCCGCGGAAGTAAAGAAAAAAATAAGTCGGGGCTCGGTAATCGCAAAAGTTATCTTCCGTATACGTGTGGTCCGCGACTGGCCATCGCCGCAGGGGCAGGGTCATTATAGAGGCGATTGCTACCGTAAGTGGCCGACACCTATACGCCGGTCAGAGAGGAAGCGCTCTCACTTAAGATAAATGTTGCGGACACGGGCCCCGCTTCTTATCACCGCTTCCTATCCCCGCTTCCTTCTATGTCGTTGTCGTATTGTTTTCAGCAATCAGCCGCGAGTATAGCTAGCTCAAGGACAGCGGTTGCATAGGCTCGATCTATAATACCTTTAGTAGGGCGACCGGAAAAGCGTCATACCCGACAACCCTCTGTCGCCTCAGAAGTATCTTGAAAATACGACAGGACACTTTGCAGAGAACAATGTTATGGTTGTTTTAGTGAAATAAATGATGCAGGTAAATGTCTTGCGCGCCTTTGAATGGCTTACGGGCGCCTAAATCTGAGCACGTGAGAGGTCTCGCGCTTCGCTCTGAGCTGCCACGGCCGGGATTCGATACCGCAGCTATGTGCCCGGCTTCCAACGCCAACTTTGGCGGTTGCTCACATGAAAGTGATACTTGCGTTTACCTTCAAGGTTACCAACGTTGAAGGCGACTATACTCCGTTCCATACATAGCAGGAAGCACTACGGATACTAGACAGATCTGAGTATCCACTAGACAGCTCTGAAATATTCAGAAGAGGTAATCGCGAGTTGTCAAAGTTGCAGCCGTGTCTCCATATTGCACATCTTCAAAACACGAATCACTATATTTCACGTATAGGAGCACTTGATGATTAATTTTATGTTTAAGAAAACTACACGAAGAGAATGATCTAGTAATATGTCCTATTATGTATGTAATAATGATGTAGTAACATGTAAATCTCAGGCACATAACCGCCAACAGGCACACGTTGATATTGTCCCGAATTATATCACCTTCGAAAACGGAACATTCTTCGCCCGCCATGTCGGTAGCGTAAAAACAACAAACGGCGTGAATAAAACTCGGCACGAAATAAAGTGTTGGAAGTATAGTCAACACGGGCACCTCCTGCGCTGTTTAATCCTAATTAAGCAAGTTCGCCTACACTTTCCTTAGTCCACACCAAGCCAGTTCTCCAGCGTGTCCTAATTCTGCACTCTTTATGGTATTCTCCATTATGAACGGAGCGCTCAAGGTTCGTGACTAGCGTCATTTTCAGTTAAATTTCGTTGCTTATTTCGTTATCGCACATTTCCGCGATAGCCGAGGAGCGGAAGCCCAAAAGCTATCTTTCGATTTCTTGAGCGCAAGCCGTCATTATGGTCATTTCAGTTAGTTATCTTTGCTCTGCAAGAACACGTGCGTACGTTGCGTGAAACGAGCTCTTCATGGCGGCTTCGAGCAATCCAAATGGCGTGCAACGCCAGATAGCGTCCTAATAATAAGCTACAACGATATCGAACGTCTTTATTCTCAGAAAAAAAAAGTGTTATTTCTCTTCATATGTCTTAGTCACTGTCCGAAGAATAGAGATCCACATTTTTACCGCTACCCCCCGTGATGAGGCTCCCTACATAAGAGAAAAAAAATCTGCGAAAATCAACCTTTAAGCATATGCCACGCATATCAAACATCTTTATTATCAAAAAAGTGTTATTTTTCTTAAAATGTCTTCGTTACCTAAGAATACAGACCCCCACTCTACAGCTACACCACGTGATGAGGCTCTCTAACATAAGAAAATCAGTCAACCTTCAAGCGTATGACCCACTGTCGCAGAAAACACAACTATAGCAATAACTGCCCCCCCCCCCCCCCCCCTCGGCCATACCTCCAAGTTCAGCATCACGCGGCGCTACGGACAATAAGAACCGCGCTTAATCAAGCAATAAAAGCCACTTGCTATTGTAGCGGCGCATGACGTTAACACACAAAAAAAAAGGCGGGGGAGGGGTGACGTCTGAATTGAGATCGCATGTGTCTGCACGCACGTCACGGAGCTATTCACGCAGCGCGGCCGTCAAGCGGTGCCCTTGACATGTGGCGTGCCTTGTAAACAGTGCGCGGACAGTTCGATCGTCCGCTTTCTCCGTGGTGGCACCCATTCGCGTCGCACGCCAGTCGCCGTTCGATGACGCGAAGGCTCGAAAAGAACGAGCCCCGCTCAGTTTTGCCGGCCTTGGAACACCACGTTCGATCGCGCAGGCCACCCCGCTTCGCTCGACTATAGGCTGGACCCAGCGGCTCTTTCGCCTTCTCAGGCGATTCAGAAGTTTTGGCACGCGGGAGAAAAAAGAAAAGAAAGAAAAAAAAAGTTGTCAACAGTTTCCCGCGAAGTGAGAATCATTGATTAGGATAGCCAACGCCATTCTAGAGAACGACGACTTTGGATAGTGCCTGTTTCTTTTTTCCTCTCTTTCCGAACAATTCGGTGAAATCCTTTATTTTACTAAGGTGGGAAATACGCAAAGTCACTGAAACTGGTTGGACTCATAGCCGGTGTTTCTATAGGGCGAGCTTGCGCGCTGAGGGCGAAGCAACGCTTAAGTGATGACAATAGCTGCGACCACAGTCGGGGGTCGTCGAATCGAATCCCGCTGTTCGAGTCAGTTCGAACCCACATTCCGAAGCATTCGGTAGCGATCGATCGCGTTGATTCGAGAATATATTGCACTGTTCGCGTCGCACTTACGACCTGATTCGACGGGCCTGTCGCGTTTTCAAATTGGCAGCAGCCTTTACAAAGTTTTGTAATACAGCAAGCGCTTCTTGTATACGATTGCGATAACGAGGAAACCATGGCGATGCCACGGTTTCCATGATGGTTTTTGCCATGATGCGATCGTGGCAAAAAATTTATAAAACGTTGACCTCAAGACCTGGAATCAAATGTTGACGTCGTCATTCGGTTTACTGGTATTCGCATAAACATGTCCTTTTTTTTTCAATGTTACCACCCAGTGAGAGCTTCTCGCATTTTATTAAAAACTATTTATACAACCCATACCCCAACTCCTAATCCTAATTTTGCTCATCAGAATAAAAGCTCAGCCACTAAACAACTAGGTGCTGCAGCAAAGCCTGCCTTTCGGTATACGGAGGCTCGCGGACGCGGTTACTAGCGTGAGCTCGAAATAGCGCGGCGTGAAACGAGTGTTGCACACAGTTGTCCGGCATCCAAGCTCTCACGACCTCGTGTCACCAATTCGCAACGTAGCGCGACTTCACACTCTTCATCAACGACCGGTCGCTTTAACAAGAGAGCGCTAGATTCGTGATTTTATGTATTCGTCCCACACCAGACACTTTGCGGTAGGTAGGCTCCCGTATCGCCTCTTTTCAAGCGTCTCCGAGAACAAGAAATGCGCGCCTGATGGAGAGCTTCAAACCTGAGTCCCAACCAGCCCAAAAGCCCGATGCTATACCTATCGTTGGCCACAGACGCTTCCATATTTGTCTCTTGCCAACATAGTGTTTCCTGTAGTGTAGTATAGTGCATTGTAGTGCAGTGTAACATAGTACAGCGTCGACATACATAGTGTTTGTTGTACATAATTTTACACGTTACGTCTCCGTCGAGGCATCAGAGCCTCGTGAAAATTGGTTACGTTACCCATACCTCCAGTGATTATTGATGCAGCCGGCGTCACCCGACTAATTGACACTTTAAAATACCACTCGTCACCACGCTAATGATTCATGGCTAGTAAATTTCTGAAGAATAAATACCTCGAAACTTTGCACAATTATAGGAACTAAACGTTTTTCAACAATCCTTCGACGCATCAACTTTACCCACAGACTAGAAAATCGGGAAGATGGTTCCTCTCTATAAATCTGGCACTACATTGAATCCTGCTAATTATAGAGCAATATATCTAACGAGCACGTGTTGTAAAATGCTAGAACATTTTATATTCATTAACCGTGACAACCTCCTCGAATCTAATTCATTCTTCACGTTGGCTCAGCATGGTTTCCACAAAGCGTGCTCATCTGAAACGCAGATGATCTCACTTACGCGTAAGTTACATAATACATTAGATAAGTCATCTTTTGCCGAGTCCATTTCTTTTTAGATTTTTCTAAAGCAATCCATAAGGTGCCTCCCAAGCTCTTACTGTATAAACTAAGCCTTCTTAACGTTGAATATCATCTTTTTAAGTGGATCGAATGTTTTCTAACTAGTCACTCACAATTTGCCAGCACTAATGGTTACAACTCTCTTTTCTCAAGTGTACCACAGGGTTCCGTTCAGGGCGCCCCTTTATTCCTTATATAAAAACGATTTTCCTTCAACAATCTCGCCTAATGTTCACCCGTTCGCTGATGATTGTGTAATTTGTCGTGAACTAAATAACTACGATAACATAAAATTGTTACATGCCGATCCTAACACAATATATAATTGGTGTACGAAATAGCGGAGCTTAGTACTAATAAATGTTAAGTGTTAAAGGTATCTCGCCCAACCCGTAACTTCACCTATACATATTACTGAAATAACAGCGTCTAAGTTACACAACAACCAATGTCTAGGTTACACATTCATTCGTTCCTTCAGGCGTCGAGAACCTGGACAGTGGCGTCGGCCTGTACGCGCCCGACGCCGAGGCGTACACCCTGTTCGCCGATCTGTTCAACCCGGTGATCGAGGACTACCACGGGGGCTTCAAGTCCACCGACAGGCACCCGCCCACCGACTTCGGTGACCTCAACACGCTCGTCAACCTGGACCCCGAGAACAAGTTCGTCGTCTCCACCAGGGTCCGCTGCGGTCGCTCGTTGCAGGTGAGTTACGCGTCATCTGTTAACAAATCACCGCGTATACTGACGACGCGCAATATGGGTGACCGATTCAGTTCCCTTGACACTTCCCTTGTGCAAGAAGAATTGCTGAGGCGGAAGAAGATTCGGATAGCATCAACTTGCAAAGTTAGGAACCACGTGTGGGTTCCTTTACAACTGTTGACAAGCTTCGCAGGAGAGGCTGTCGAATGAGAGAAAGACAAAAGAGGAGAGGACGGTGCGAGGAGGTTCTCTTTTCGCTCAAGAGCATCGCGCTATCGTAATTGCTTTGTTCCGTTGGACAGTTCTTTTTTTTTTTTTTGTACGTCCATCGCGCGCGCTCATTCGCCGCCCAATAAAATTCGTCCACGGCCTATTTTGGTACATCGCTCTCAGGGAATCCAGCATTTGCAGCATGAATAAATAAACAGGAGGTAAATGCACACATGTGACATATACGGGGGCAGATTTCGAACTGTTTGTTTTTTAGAGCTGACAAGCCAACTTAGTAAGACGGGAGAAATGAACCAATTGACAATGGTTGAAACCTAGAGATGACCATCTAAAAGGTGCCCGTTTTAAAATGTCACTCTTCCACTTCGTGTCATCAAGAATGTTATGTTTTAGTATTAAGCATCAAGAATAAAAGATTGCATGCTTGATCGCCTAGGGCACTTAACTCTGCTGCCGATAAGATCACAAGATTTGCACCCTTTTTTATTATTATTACTTTCCCACCTTCATTTATGGCCCTTTGTTCCGCTTCGTCCCATTCCCTGCCAATTACCATGTAGACGAATATACGCAGGCTAAACAATGATTTCCATTAATGTGCTCTCTCTCTCTCTCTCTCTCTCTCTCTCTCTCTCTCTCTCTCTCTCTCTTCATGGCCAGACAGTGCCATACTTTATATGGCTGATATTTACACTATAGGCGCCCGCGCTGTACGTTGCATGCGTGCTTTCATGTTCCGTTCACGCTGAAAATGCTCGATTCACCACACCCGCTTGCGGAGACGAGCTACTCGGGTAAAAAAAAATGTTTTAGTCCGTCAGCTCAGTTTGTAAAGCGATTGACCCGTAAGTGCGTTGGTGTATGGTTCTGCACTCATAAACATACCGCACAGCTTATGCGCGTGACCAGCCACATTCAGCTGGAAAAGGCGTACCTTTCGGCGTTTTTAAGCGTGCGAAATGTATTCGCTCTCCAAGCGACAGTTTGGAGTAGCTGGCGTCAATTTTGACTGCTTGGTACGAGTGTTCGTTTCGGAGGCGAACCGTTAACAATCGTCCTCAGACCCAACGAAATCCTAGTGGCACAATACTTATTTAAATCAATCGCTGTTATCAACCGGGATTTTACGAAACTGAAAAAAAAAATACTTGCTTTATCAGGTGCCACGAGTACTTGTGGGCGTAGAGCCCATATATCTCTTCCAGTTTGTTCAGATATAGGCACCTTTTGTTTGTCCAAAGACATAACACACACGTTTAACGTGGTGGTTGCATTTGAGATGTGCTACCGATTCATTTCTCTTCGTCTTCGATGACGATGCAGCGGTTTGTCTCAAAGAAACTTTCCCGCGTTCTCGAAAACCGGGGCAGCAATATGATTGAACGCTAGATATACTATGGCGCTGCCTGTATCTCTACATTCATCTTACCCCGAAATATTCTTACCTCATCCTTTTTAAAAAACACGTGTTCCAATTCGCCAACGCCATCCTTCCCGCAGGGCTACCCGTTCAACCCTTGCCTGACCGAGGCCCAGTACAAGGAGATGGAGGAGAAGGTCAGCTCGGCCCTGCGAGGCCTGGAAGGCGAGCTCAAGGGCACCTACTACCCGCTGACCGGCATGGACAAGAAGACGCAGCAGCAGCTCATCGACGACCACTTCCTCTTCAAGGAGGGCGACCGCTTCCTGCAGGCGGCCAACGCCTGCCGCTACTGGCCCACCGGCCGAGGTATCTTCCACAACGACAACAAGACCTTCCTGGTGTGGTGCAACGAGGAGGACCACCTGCGCATCATCTCCATGCAGCAGGGAGGCGACCTCAAGCAGGTGCGCTCTTCTTCGGGCTTCTTTGCTCATTATTCGTTCGTGATTCACGCCGTTACATACGGCTGATGTTGTACACGCAAGGGTACCAAAGACGGAGACTGCAACGGGACCCGTGATGGTTAGTTGTTACAATAAAAAAAAGCTTATAGACATAGCAGCTAAGCGTTAAAAAAAAGGTAGATGCAAATTAATACGCAGCCTAGAATATTTATTTTTCTTTCATTTGATAGTGCAGGCCTTCGAAAGGGTAATGCGTAAGGAGGTGGAGGGGGTAACGCAGGGGGAAAAGAAGAGGCGAGCTTTTTGGAACGCAAGACATTACAGAGTAGACTAAACACTCAAACAGATTGACAAGATGGGTAATGAAGAGGAGATGACAAATAGCAAATGGGCAAAACTATCACACGAGTTAAATGAACACGCTAATTACGAAGTAAATTACAGAAAGAGTAAATCATGGTGACCGGGGACGAGCGAAGCCAGATACCACCGATACATAAGGACACGAACAAAAACTTTGAACTCGGAAAAATGGTGTAAGCGCGGTGTTACCTGCAATTTAGGTTATGGGTTCAAACAGACCATTAAAATAAGTAATATACATACTGAGCAAACTGCGAACAAGTGTAAAATGAGGTAATGAGCATTGTTAAAGATACTCTTTGCGCAAGAGTGCCTCAAAAGTTGTGAAATCGGTTTGATCAGCAATGTTCAACCATTGTTCGAGGGGGTTGAAGTATTGAGCATCCACTTATATGTTTATCGTGAAAGAATGATCTGCCCGTAAGAAAAATGTTTTGGGTGATTCGAAAATCTGGTAAAGGTGCGGAAGATCGCAGAATTTATGGAGCAGAGGAAGTCGAGCGGTTGTGTGGAGGTGTGATAAGTCGTTATGGGAGGGTGCTATTTTACTGCAGATATGCGGGGTATAAGGTGAATGCTTAGAAACGGTCCGCGCGATTCCGTGGCGATTAGATTTCCGGAATAAGGAGATTCTTGGCTGGATCCCAAATAGGGCAGAGGAATAAATACTCTGCTCTGGAGCGTATTAGAGTGATGTATGGCACTCTACGTTAGTTAGCTGGGTCACGTTTAAGGTTGCGTTAGAGGAGGTCCAGCGAGCGGGTTAGCTGATACTAGTGTAAGACAGATGTGATGATGTCATGTTATATCGCACTAAACGAACACACAAGCGTTTTGTATTCCGCCCCCATTGGAATGCAGCCGCAGCGGCCGGTAATGAACTCGCGACCTCATCCTCGTGAGCAAAATTGCTACAGCTAGTCAGCATGGCAGGTAGATGTTGCGGGGGTGTGATCGTTGGGCTAAGCCCGAATAACGGTCTAGAGAGTCGTAATCGCGTACAGTTCACTGCTCTTCCGTATACCGCATTCTGGTTCTGTGCTGATAAGACTCCGTTCTTCACTGTCCGTGTAGGTGTTTAGCCGCATGGTGAACGGCGTGAAGGAGATCGAGAAGAAGCTGCCTTTCTCGCGCGACGACCGGCTCGGATTCCTGACCTTCTGCCCCACAAACCTGGGCACCACCATCCGTGCCAGCGTGCACATCAAGCTGCCCAAGCTGGCCGCCGACAAGGCCAAGCTCGACTCCATCGCCGCCAAGTACAACTTGCAAGTGCGAGGTGAGTGGGGAACTACGTAGCCACTATAGTGACTGACTGACCCAGCGGTAATGGTTACCGCGGCAGCAGAAAGAGAGAGCTCACTGCTTTTTTTTTTTCCGGAGTGGGGGGAGAGGGGGTGCAGCGTTCTTTTGTACTTTGAGCCACGAAGAAGAGTATGGGTGCATTGTGCACCTTAGTTCTCCCCTCGTCAAGAGACACAATATCATTCGTTAACTGGCATCGTGAATGGCATCGTAATGCTGGTCAAAATGGCGTCGTACTGCCGGTGCTCTTAGATCCGCCTCTGAAAACACAACAAATAACGTGTCATTACTTGAAAGGTTTGGTATGTGCTAATGACGCAGTAGACATGCGTGTCATTTAGGTGTGGGTTCACGCGACGAAAAATGCGTGATTTAGGGCAGGTATAATGTAACGATTCCTTTCACGATTTTCTATTCCTTTCTTATCGCCAACCGCTCATGACTTGCAGACAGTGGTGGTGGAACGCCAGTGCCACCACTGTCGAAGCGCGAAACGGAAGATAATTAGAACAGAATCGTTACGTTATCTCGGTTTGACACGCGAGCGCCAATGAAATGACCCCGCGAGCAGCCAGTTGCCAAATTTGGTTGCTCGCACGCCTGCCTATCAAAACAAAAAAAAACTAGATTTGTGGAGCGCCGTTAAGGTTGTCGGTTGCCGATTTGCTTGTCGCCAAATGTTCAGTCCGTATCAATGACAACTGTCAACCTGTCCGAGAAGCAAACAACCGCAGTGTCCTTAGATCATGCAATGCAAAACAGCTCCCGTTATGGACGGTTCTCAAGGTTAGAATATGAGGCTACGATGGAAACTAGGCACGGACATCGTATTTGAGAGGTCACCGATTTCATCTACTCTTAAACTGCGAAAGTCCACGGTTATCGATCCGGCGGCAACACTCAATAGAACATCGTGCAAGATGAGCAAGACATCGTGCCTGGGCACTAACAGGTAAGAACCTTCGTTAACTTGTAGCGCAAAGTGACCTTAACTTAACAGCGATAGACAGTGTCCAATTCTGTAACTTTATTTACAGATATGTTATCTTAGAAACGCCAATTTTACGTTCCGAGGATTTGGTTTACCACATAGGTAGTTGTAGCCGAACGATGTCTATCGTATTTGTCAGTGTTTGCTTAAAATTCGAATATCACATATTTGACAGAGAAAGGCCTTTTTTGGATTTTTTTCGGCTAAGTTGGTTCATATTTATACGTATTTTTTAAATAGTCCAGCAGAATCAGAATAATACAGACTCACACGAATTCACACGTACTACCTCTTTTTCTTTGTAGATCCGTCAGGCTGGTGCAGTTATTGGTCATGATTTGAAAATACAAGGGCACGTCTATACAGATTAATTGCGGCGCGGTCCATCTATCACTGACGCGTTACGGGTGTAACGTTTCGGGTTATTCCGTCATGTCGCCTGCAGTACTAATAGGGTGTAAGCTGGTTTGAAAATAGGACACTTGGTAGACGATGCCAGGGTGGGAATTTAGGCCATCCTTGTCCGTTTCCACTGTGTTAAAATTAGTGCCCAGAAAGCAGTTTCATTTTTATTTAGTTTTCCTTGTCGTTTCTTGTTTGTTTTTTTTCGACCGGTGAGCATATTGCTGCTATATCTATAAAGGAACACACCGGCTCGTCGTAGTATCTCATTTTCTGGACATATTTACCGCATTGATCTTGACTCGTTTCGCGCTTCTTCTTTCTGCAGGATTGCTACGTGTTGCAGGAGGACTTCTTCCACAGATCCCAGTCGCTTTGCTTAGGTCACTCATAACACTGTCGAGGATCGGCCCAAAAAACGAAACGAAGTCCACCATTTGTTTCTTCCCTTTTCAGGTTTCGTGAGTGCGACATGACAACGAGCAGCCGTGTAAAACGCTATTACCAGTGACCATACCAGTGACCCTGACAACTGTCGGGTGGTGTTGTGTCTCTTTCCTTGTTTTAACCTGCCGTCAGGCGTATAACGTTCTTTCGAATTGCAACTTTGCAACATTTCCATCGAATCCGCAGTGTTTCGCGACAAAGGAGGGACCACGTAACCGACCAGACCTCCACCTTGTGTCTTGCCTTCCTTAACCTGCAGGCTGTGCTGTCAAGCCAGCTTCCGCTACCCTGTCTGCAACGATGTTGTTAACGCAGGTGCTGGTCATTGTAGCTTGTATAGACGAACCATGTGACCCGCGATGCGTCGTCTATGCGGTCGAGTGATAACCCCGCGTGATAACGTGAGGTTATAGTCATCGTGTCCGATAACAAGCACACTCGCCCTCGGGGGAAAAAAAACCCTTCGACGAGCAATATCGTCGCGCTGTGATGATGGCCCGCGGCCAAGCCAGCACGACGAACATCGACGAAGTATCACTTCTACCGGACAAACTTGTGCTCGTAGTGCAGAGAAACACTGTATAGGCACCGTGCATTGTAGTTTGCGCGCGATCTATGCGCCACTACAAGTGAAGCTTTGGGACGGCCACTATCAAAACCAGCAAAACTGGAGAGACGCTGTATACATTCGCCGTGATACTTTCGATCGCTTATCACGAAAGAAGACTGTCCGAGTTGTGAAAATATCAAAGTGCGCATGCTCTGCATATGATAGCACGCGTTCGCAATCGATATGAGCAGCGGGAGCTTGATATCGTCAAAGCGCAGGGCATACCTCTCAAGCGAGCGATGATAAGCAAGCCGTTGTCGTTCGGAATGGCGTATCATTTTCATCACCTCTCTAGCGGCCAGCGTCGGCAATACTGGGGCGAAACATGAAATGTCGTAGCGCCATCTGAACAGTGAACGGTGCCCATAGCGACGTAGACAGCAGCAGAGTCCTCTAATAACTTCTTGAGCCATAGACGAGCAGAGTCGTTGGTAATTGAATTTCGATGGTGCCAAATCATGCAGTCGACGACTGGCCCCTATATTCCACAAGAAAGCGGCTGTAATCGCAAAAAAATCGAAATTTTGTAAACGACTTGTCAGTATCTGATACGAATGTCCTGTAAAAGCTCTTGTAAATGCGGTTGGAATGCAGTAACGATAGTGTAACTATGTCTTTAGCGCACGTTAAGAGGAATCTTTAGCTAGGGTCTAACTCCGATGCCGCCTATTCAAATACATGTAAAACGCAGAAATGCTTTTTTGAGAAAGCCACTGGAGCGATTTTAATGAAATCTGTTGAATTTGATAGATAAAGTTAAATTGTAGTGACTGTTGGAAGCGGAATCTTTATTTAGGGCCTGAATGTTTTAAAAGTAATTTTCGGAAATTGGTAAGCTTGAAAAATAAATAGAAGCACGAAGTTAACAAATTCGTAGGTCTGCACCAAGAACAGATATCGCAGTTTTGTAAACTGTATCCGTCAAAGCATACAAAGGGGCCAAATCTAATATATCAACTTATATTTGACGTCAATGTAGGGGTTTTGCAAAAGTCCTACTCACATATAAGTGGTCTATTTGAGAGCCGTGTATAAGACACTTTTGGCCGCCTTAGATGTACTATTAGACGCAATTTACGGAACTGTGATATCTCTTTTCATTGCTGAGTTACAGAGTTGTAAACTTGATAGTTTCATTTTCTAAGAATTGGCGATTTTCAACCACGTTTATTTAAAAAATAATGGCCTAAATAGAAAATTGGCTACCAACAATCCGCTATATTTAATTTCTTTAATACAACAAACATCATCAAACTTGGTGCACTGCTGGTTGCAGAGAAAAAATGATTTCTCCTCTCCCATGCATTAAGATACGAGCGCCCGAGCTATACTCGTTTTCAGTAGTTCCGTGCAGATGAGCCAATGCTAGCAGAATCTTCCATAGACGGTGGCAACATGCAGATTTTCCATTAGCCAGTAAGAAACCTTTTGGCCGGAACTGAACTCGCACCATTATGTAGCTTCGCATATGTCTCTTTCACTCTGCCGACGTATGCGTGCACGACGATGGCCACGGTATTTTTCGCACATGTCGCGAACGGGGCGGGCGACAGCGCGCGATGTCCTATATAGAGGAGAAGACGGGAGAAATCTTCGGTACGCCATAGCGCGCAAACCCGTTCATCCTAACACAATTCTGCGCTCGGACTCGCGCGCGTCACTCCAGGCACCCGTGGCGAGCACACGGATAGCGAAGGCGGCGTGTACGACATCTCCAACAAGCGGCGCGTGGGTCTCACCGAGTACCAGGCCGTCAAGGAGATGCAGGACGGCGTGCTCGAACTCATCAAGTTGGAGAAAGAGCTCATTAGCAAGGACGAGGCCGCTGCTGCCGCCGCCGCCGCCGCTGCTGCCGCTGCTGCAGCCTCACCCTGCCGCATCGCCGCCCCCGCCAGACGAAGGTGCACCGCCGCCGCCAGCGGCAGCACCAGATGGACCACCGCCGCCGGCACCCGCACCGGCACCAGCACCAGACTCGTCACCCAAGCCTGCGCCGGCCCCCGCTCCACCCGGCGCTCCTCCCGGCGGTTCTCCAGGCGCTCCCCCGCCGGTAGGACCACCGGGCGGATCGCCGGGTGGTGGCGGGGCGCCGCCACCTCCACCGCCTCCCGCGTAGCACGCCGAGACGATGTGCGGCCCGCGCAGGTTACGCAGATATGTTCGCGATGCCGCGGCGAATCGCGGAGGGAACTAAAACGCCGCCGCAGCGGACTCGTGGCGCTTGCGGTGGCGAGCCGAAATTGAGTTGGCTTGGCCACGGGACCAACGAAGGCGTGGTGTCGCTTAACAGCGTCCACTTTCGCCGATCTAAAGCAAACCACGCGGAACGCATGTGTTGACCTTTAAATTAAGAAATTCGTTTCTGCCTCTGAGAACATTTGTCTTCTTCCGAGAATAAAATCATGCTTACGTTTAGTTTCATACTGACGTTATGCCGCGTGGCAACCCAAACGGGAAAAAAATCATGACGACCACGGCAGTCAACAGAGAGAAGGAGGGTTTTCGTCGCAGGGCTTGTGTGCAATCCACAAGCGCGGGTGCTTTCTTCAATACTGAAGGCACCGATCGAAAGACGTGAAATTTGGTAACTGGGGCCGAATTCACAAAAGCTTTTTTTTTCTCAAGTGCAGTTTGCCATTGACCGGCCGGCTTCTTGAATAATATGCCCAACACCACAAATGGCTGCATTTGTAGCATGAGAACGTTTTTTTTTTTTCGTTTTTTTTTTCCTTGTTTTTTTTTTTTTTTTTTTTTTGCAAATACCAGCCCTGGTGTTCCGCGCAGTGTGGCATAGTTCGTCGTGGCCTCACGAGTTGCAGGCGCAGCGGCAGCGAAATAAGTCAAGCAGCAGAGAAAGTTCGAGCTTAGCGGTAGAGCATTTACAAAGTACATCAACCGTAGTCACTGGCTATGCTAATCAAGTTTATCGCTCATACACTAGAGTACTGAACAGCATGGGGCAGATATGAACCTGAGCTTAAACGTTAGCACACCGCAGAAGATGCGCAAGCACAAAATAGCAAACGAAATGGAAGAAGCCTTTTTCTAGAGGGGTTCCGATATGTAATTCCTGTTCGAGAAACCGAAGCATTAAGTTTTGCTACAATCATTACTAGAGGGAACTGTGGCGCTGCCATCTTTTCAGCTGCCATGAGAATAACGAGTAGTACATGGATTTGTCTAAGCTACGTGCTGGTGGTTTCAGACGTTCCCGTGGCGTTGTTCTTTAATCTTGATCTTGATAAGTTTTCAAGCAATCGTAGTTATCCAAAAACGACAAGACAATATGTCTCGGCGCACATACAAAATTATTAGAAATTGTTGCTTTTATACCGCAATCATTGTTCAAAATGATCAATTCACAAAGCTCCCGTAAGCACCAGTGCCCTCTAGTAAGATTTGCAAAGTCTATGCCAGAAGCCTACGATTATGCTGTGGGAAATCACGTGAAAGATAATGGATACCGAGTGTACAGAGTACGAACAGTTGCACTCGCGATTACTTAACAATGGATGTGAACTGCTTTACAATCTCTTTCGCGCGAAAGAGGACAACGCCACAGAGCAGTAGCAGGATGGTGATGTTGCCATCGTTTGCGCGAAGCAAATTGTAAACTGTGAGTCGCCTAGCCAAGAGTGGGCGTTGATAATGTAAGACTGTTGAGTGTGTCGTAGTGGGTAAAACGAAAAGCTGGCGTAAACGCAAACTGTAACCAACTGCGGTACTCGCGACCCCTTGGAACTGTTAGGCGCCACATATCAGTATGTCGTCGCGCATTCTGGAAGGTCCACGCGAAAGGCAAGGAAGAAACGTTGGCACTGACGCCGCGTTCAGTTGCTCAGTTTGTGAAGCGACAGTGAGAAAAAATTTTGTGGAAGTGGCAGTTGCATTATCAGCGCGGTTTCCTACTTACATGATGAGAGTAGTTTGCGCGAAACGAGTTAACAGTAGGCATGATGAAAAAGTGTCACAGTTTCGCCCTAAGGGCGAAGCAATGAATGCGATAGCAACACAGCAATGTCATACGAAGTAAGGTGAGCGGCTTTGGTAGCAATATGAATTGCAGTAAACATGAGCTGATTAAGTAAGCAGGTGTGCTGCGGCGTAAGTAGACCGACACGAAGAGAGACTCGATGACCACGAGAAGGCGAGTGTGAAACGGTGGTGTTGATGAGAAGCGATTCCCGTGGGCAGCGCGTGCGAAGGGACACACCTGTAGCGCTGCACTGCCGATCCGGGCAGCATTGCATGTGCAGCGTGCGTTGGAAAATGTGGCCCGACTATTACTAATTGAATGAACAAGCGTGGTGTGAGCGCGCACAAACAAACATGAATAGATCACACTGAATGACTGCAGACAACGACCGTCAAAACTTTGGCAGCAAGCGCGTACGCCGCAGCGGCGAAGGTACGTGCGGTCTATCGCTTCAACGGAAACTGAGCGGCGAATGCACGGGGCATAAAGGTCAGAGCCGTGTGGAGATAAGAGACGGTGCGAGCGAGCGACGAGCGCGGTTGTTGGCAGAGTGCTAGTGCGCCCCCCCCCCTCCCCCGCGCTCCCTCCGGCGCTGGCTTCCCGCTTCCTTGCTTGCGCGTGGGAGATTGAGTGCGTTCGCTCTCCGTGATAGCGCGCGTCCCCGCACGCTTCCGCTCGGGCATACGGCACGCGGCGAAGATTTTATCTATAGGGAACCTCACGGCGACGGCGACGACGACGGCGGCGCCGACGGCCGAAATCCGGTTGAAGTGTCCATATAATTGCTATCGCAATAATAAGCGCGATGAGAAATGATTATTTTGAACAAAGAGCTGAGAGGTCCATCTCGATCATCACGTTCTAATCAAATTCTCGACAACGGAATGCCAGAATGGGCAAGAACAGGACAGAGAGCAATAATGATGATGGTGACGGACTTCACGTCATTCCTGCACGGTAACTAAAGGTTCATCATCAAACTGTAGCACCTGGAAACGGTAGCTGTCGCGACGAAAGAATACTAGAACGCTCCCCTTACCACCATGCCACGGTGGTGCCGTATATCACTATGCTGTTTTATTGCGATAGCAATAAGGACACTCCAAACGCATTTCCGCCGTCGTCGTCGTCGTCGCCATCGGAGTCGCCATGATGTTCCGTATAAAGTCCAAGTGCGATAACATCGTCGCCGCGCGCCGTATGCTGTATGTGTGAGGGCGAGTCGACGTTGGTGGCTCAATCGCGCGCGCAAGGGAGGAGAGCGCGGAGGTAGCGCGCTGTCTTCGATCGCGCGCAAGGCACCGGGGAGAGGGGGGTTCTACTCCGGCGGCGGCTGCGATTGGGACAGAGTGCGCCGAGTGCTGATACCTTCGTGTGCGCTGTGTTCTCGCCGCTTAGTTCATGTCGAAGCGAGAGACAGCACGGAGGTCAATTCGCTCGCTGCTGCCGCCGCGCTTCCTCACCCCAGCGTTTTGACAGCCAGTGTGCGCTGCTATCGAGTGAGATGTGTTCATGTTTGTTTGTGCGCGCGTGACACCATGCTTGTTAATTTGGTTAGTAAGCGAATGTTTGCAAGTTTATACGGCCGATACAGCTACTATCCTTACTTCGTATAGCTGTCTACTAATTTTCTATCGCAATCGCTTGTATAGCCCTAATGCTTCGCATTTCGGGCTATACTGCGACTTTTTACTACTGTGTTAGACTATTCGGGATCAACCTATTAAAACGGTACCAGTGATGCTGTGTATATGGGACTACATATAACTCCGGCAGGCGGGGCGTGGGGACGCTGTAGGGAAGCCGCGAATTTTTTTTAATAAATTTGCTTTGCCGCCTTCTGCTTTCTTTCACTATGCCTCAAATCAAATCTCAATAAATATTTCGTCTTCCACATCTGCCGCACCTTTCACTCATTCATTAACAGAAACAGGAGCAAAAGCAGAAGGCTTAGTAGCCTTAGTAACCTTCTTTCCACGGGTCGGCCTTTATAAATACAGGTCATTTGTCTCGCGGCATTGTGTCACGGTCCGTCATCGCCCTTCCCGAGGCCCTCTCGAAACAGCATCCAGCTGAAAAGTTTGAGTGCAACTTTATCCCTATACGTGTCAGTATGCGTTTCTAGTGGTGTACTGAAAAAAGGGCATTATTCCGTGAGCGAAATGTTCAACTTTATGCTCTCTGCATTGCCATCGACAGAAAATTCGATAAGATATTCGCAGAAACGACGCGAAGCTGGCCAGGGCGACAACACAGGTTGCTGACGATAAGTTTTAGGTTATCTTTTTTTTTAATTTCAGCATCTTTAGAGAAATAGAGTGGCTATCAAACGCAAAGAAAAGACAACGGAAAACCAAGCGGGCCGCAAGAGATGCTTCTCTGTACAATGAGAAGGCAGGAGTGGGGATCTTTTCTGAATCTCTGCAATGGTCTCACTCTCTTCACCTTCCCCAATTTTACCCGATATTTCAGGCAGAACTTCCCCAAAATGACTCATTAGCTGTTATTGTGACCGACTCGCTGTCTGTATGTACAGCACTTACAGCCTCTTTAAATTCAACAATTCTGCGAACATTTTGTTCAATGGTTCCTTCGTACCTACGACAAATATACTTGCTTTGGGTACCGGGACATCGAGGTTTGCACTTGAATGAAGTGGCCTGATTCACTCCCACGAGCGTCCCTTAAAGGCCCTGTCATATCTGTTTTGCCGACATCAGCTTATGTAACCACGGCTAGTCACAGAAATTTCTCTATATCGCGAAATTCCGCAAAATTCATTCTAACGTCGTCTTCTATACCACCTCTAAATTTTTACTTGCACACATCTGGGGAGGGCGGGGTGGTATTCTGTAAAAGTCCACCTAGTGGACTGTCCCTTTCGGATATCACTGATGGACTGCAGCTGTACGAGCGAGAAGGAGAGTGGCTGGGGGCACCTGTCTCCTCCTCACTCGTGCAGCTGCAGCCAATCAGCAGCGGCCGAAATGGACAGTCCACTAGGTGGACTCTTACAGAATACCACCCCAGGTCTCGCTGTGTTCTTTCTGCAATGCACCTGAATCCATTGAGTGTTTTTTTTTCTTGTGCCGCCAATTTTTAAGACAAAGAAAACTCTTGGAAACTTCATTTCGACAACTTGGGCTATCACTAACCTCGCCAACCGTTCTCTCTTTTGGGGCGACTTCACCGGAATACAACCACAGGGATGTTTTTCTCGCAGTTTGCAATTTCATTAGAAACACAAAAATAGTACCTTGCTGAAAATCTAGAATTATAAATTATTCCTATTATTTCACTTCTTTATGTCGAAATTCTTTTATCTCAAAATCCTTAATAGTATCTTTTTCTCATTTCTGCTATGCAAATTTCGTTTTTGTTTACATTCTCATAAACATAGTTGAAACCACCTCCTCCTTGGCTAATCCCCCGTAGTGGGTATGAGCCAGTGTCCAGGAGAAGAGACGAGATGCCAGGAACGTGGTGCTATGTGTGGTGTGCCATGTCCTTCAATGGCTTTATTGTTCCTCGGTGCTATATGACATGATCGTTGTTCGGTTATATTGCAGCACTTGAGGGTCTAAGCCTATTACGAGGACATCAAGCAATTATGTACATTTTGTAATACCTGACCAACTTTCGACTGTGTGTGTGTGTGATTTTTTTTTAGTGTCCTCTCATTGTGTTTGACAACTGTTTGCTGTTATAGGCACACAATAAACTTCCCTTTGTGCAAGTAGTGCGTGATTTCTTTGGCCTCGCTGTTAGTTCACACGAGTGACCCGCACATCGCACTGTGGCATGTCGAGGGGCGAGTTTTCGCTTATCTGCACTTCTTCACCTTCAAACGAAGGGTTTAAGGCATGAACAGTAACGACACCTTGCCCAGCAAAGACGGCTGTTAGCTCTAATATGCCGGGTTCGCCCTCATTAATTTTCAAAAGTTTAATAATAATAATAATAATAATAATAATAATAATAATAATAATAATAATAATAATAATAATAATAATAATAATAATAATAATAATAATAATAATAATCTTTATTGCATCATAGAGTGGGTACAATTTTGGAAAAGTTATCGAGGAACTCTGGAACATAGCAGGGCCTCCACGTCGTTTCGTCACCGTTCGCAACGCTCTGTTGCCTTGTACGTGGGACGAGCTGAGGACACACAGAGCGTTAAAAGACACTTTCCGTCAGCCGGTGTCGAAACTTGCGTATTTTCTTAGCCTGGTCTACGTGCTGCAATTCTGCGATGCGAAACACTCCTAGGTGTGGCACCGCGGATCTGCCGCGAAAGGTTTGCTCCGTTTGTTCCGGCTTCGCTATCCGACGACGTCCCATAAGCCAACGCGCGTTACCGCTGACACGTCGTCACGCACGTCACACCCTGCTGAGAGCGACGGCTTCGAGCGACGAAACGGGCCGTCGCGCTAACAGATCGCTTGGTCTTTTCGCTCAATCGCTCGGTTCTAGAAATCTAGAATTCGTCGCTCGTCGCCCGGAAGTGCTATGAGCGACTAGCCAATAGCGCGAAGCCGGAACTGGATATACATCAGTCAAGTACTACCGATTGTCGCACGGAACCAGCATACGACTAGATTTTGATACGTGCAAGGATAATAACGTAGTGCAAGACCTTTAGAAATATTTATGCTGCTCTTTACACTAAAACATATCAACTTAAATTAATAAAGCAAGCGTCACGCCAGTTTCGGCGAGTATTTGCTGCCCTCATACCGGCAACACCGGGGAGACGTCGCTCGAAGTCGTCGCTCGCATGCGGTGCGACTTGTAGGCGACGAGCGACCGCGACAGCCATCTCCATCGCGTCGCTTGTCGCTGTCGCGCGCAAGATCGCGTGAATGCGGTTTATACTTTAATCGGACGCCGCACCACTACGCCAAGTCCGAACTTCTCCGCGCCGCCGCGTGGGGCCGCTTTTTGCAGCCGCTGCGGCCGGAATCGCAGACAAGTCTTAGCATTTGAAGCGGGCTTTCTGTGCCTGCAGCCGTTTGCGGGTTTCCGAATGTGTCTTGTATTTGCGCTGTGCTGTTTGCTTGCTCCGAGGCACGGACACGCGGCACTGGTCATCTAAGACACTGTCGTCTTTTCTTTTCCCAGGCACACGCGGCGAACACACGGAAAGCGAGGGCGGAGTGTACGACATCTCCAACAAGCGCCGCATGGGACTGACCGAGTACCAGGCCGTCAGGGAGATGCAGGACGGCATTCAAGAGCTTATCAAGCTTGAGCAAGCCGCCTAGAGGGGGCGCCACAAGTCACCACCACCTCTGCCCTTCCCCTCCTCTCCACTACCCCGAATTCGCGCGCTGCTGCGCGCGCTGTAAGCCACAACGGTGCGATTGGTGCCGGAAAACGGCTGCTGCGGGAGTAACACGCCACCCGGGTGCAGCTGTCGGTGCCCGGCTGGAGGGGTAGCAGTCGATCAGCCTTCATTTTGTGCCTGGCGATGATCCCCAGGGATGTGCGCGTCAGGTCACCGTAGGTCACAGGCCGCACCATGTTGAGCTGATCATATTGAAGCTACCGGTTCTGCATGCTCAGCTAGAGAGGTCATTTATTGGGTAAAAAAAATCTCCAGGAGCACCCGTGTACCTAGATTTAGGTGCGTGCTGAGCGGACGCATTCTCCCGCGGATATATCTAAGGCGCGCGCGTGTCTAACGGTCACTGCTCTTGAGTGAAACAACGAAGTCCGAAGCATGGATTGCAGGCTACAACCAGGCTCTTAACCTAACCTTGTAAAACACTTCTGCGTACGCTTCCGAATACTTGCTCAGTTCAGGCTTACGTCACTGCAATTGACCACGGTTGCTTTAAAAGCCTGTAGGTGTTAAAGGTCAGGTCACAATTAGATTGCAAGCAATGTCGGCCTGAAATTGTCCAAGTTCGTTCTTCTTAAACCCATGTGCCACCTTTCAGAAAACCAGGACGGAATAAGACGGGAATGCCAAGACTACTTTAATGCTGCGCCATTTCATTTGTGGTTGTGACTACTGCTATATTACTGCCCAGTCGCAGCGATGTCTAGTTTTCTATACACGGATATACCTGCATGAAGCTCACTCCACCCAGTGGCCATACAAGGTGTCCGCAGCTGGTGTGGCGCAAAGGGAATCCATCTCAATGATGGTAGCACTTTCGTGCCGATTGCGTCAAAGAACTCGTCAGTTACGCTGGCAACCAGCATTCGGGTTTATTTCCCCTATTTCTGTGACGTTGCTGAAACGGGATATAGTATACTTCGCACCCTCAGTCGTTCGGTGACAGTTCATTCCTACCAAAATGAAGGTTGACCGCATTCCTACTCCAGCCGACATCAACGGGGCCCCCAATATCTCACTGCAATTCCACAGACGACCCTCTCTCTCTCTCCCAGACACCGGCTAGCGCTCATCCCGGCTTCCATAAAAGCACCCCTGGAACGGAACAACAGTTCTAAGATCGCCAAAGTTTCCGAGAGGACCACCCGCGGTTTTCAGAAGCGAGAAACACGAAAAATGCAGCGTGCTCTAAACCCAGTCACTTTTTGTTTTCTTTTTGTATAGGCTCGCAGTATAACGCTTCACAACGCGCTAGAACAAACAGAGAGGCTTCAGCGAAATGCTGTTTCCTATTTTTCGAGGGAAAGAGGCGGCAAGACCGCACTGTGGCTGTGGGGACGTGCAAGACTGAGAAGGAACTCCTTCCTTGGTGCTGCTATTTTTGCGAACGAAACGAGATGATGTGTGAGTGGTGCCGTAGCGTCGTTTATTTTTTTTTTTCCCCCGCTGGTTTCTTCGTAGCCTGCAGCGTATACTGTAGCCGCCTATTGAGCAAGACTCTAGCCAACACTCGCCCTTTCTTTTGTCTTCTTGTTTCGTTACCTCTTCGAGAGGAAGACAGACATAACTCGCCATATAGCCTCGACTCTAGTCAGCACACATAGGCATGCTCAAAGGGAAAACACGCCAGGCACAGCAGCTTCCGAGCCGCGTTCCAGTCACTGGCGCAGCTGCGGTTGACGGCGCCGCTATTTTTCTTGGCGGGAAGCCCAACGAAAGGTTTGTCCGACGGACGACGTCAATAAAGTACCGATAAAGAGAACAAATTGCACTTTTCGTTTGTTCACTGCCGACGCTGAGCGTGTTGAAAAAACACATGCCCACCCAAAAAGCCCAGTGCCCTTAGCCTGGGGTGCTATTCCGGACATTGTAAAAATCTGCCCTAATGTCAAATTTAATGATGGACGCATTCTGAGCCAATCAGAGGCGGCGCCGCACGTACCAGCCCTCTGGACCTCTCCGACTGGTCAAAAATGCCGCCGCTACAGTATTTGACAACGTGGCGGAATTTCATAATGTCCACGACAGTACCCCTGGTCTATATAGGCACGTTGCACTGAAGTTTTTCACAGTTTACAGCGGTGCTATAAACATAGTATACACAGTAAAAAAATGTTTGCACCCTTTGGGGCTTATATTGTCTCCAAACAATAATGGTCCTCTATCTTGCGTGCCTTACCATTATTAGCGATGCGCCCCCGCTACTTCATGGTCACCAACGGCATGCGCGTTACCAGCATGACAAAGCATTCCTGACAGGAAAGTAGCAAGCGCCGAGTTATCAAAAAACGGAACGCAAGCAAGGCCGAGTAAGGCGGATGACGATTATTGTTGTGGGACAAGTCAAAGGGTGCAAACTTATAATGCGTAAACAATCTTCGGCAACACATGCACCCAGGAAATCTGCCTGTCGGTCCGCCTGTCGGGCCGTAACGCGTAACACGATGCGCTACATAAAGAGAAAAAAAAACACAAGTTCAAAAGAAAAAATATGCAGCAGTTCCAACGAGTTGGAATCTATGTACAGCGGAGCTTTGTGTGACTGCATAAAGAGGCGAAACACGAGTTTGTGTTCATTGAGTGTCCACACATAGTTACAAGGAAGGCATTTAAGCATTTTTGAGAGGCTAATGCAACGCCGCCGCCGCTGCCGCCGCGGATGGGCGAAGGCGAGCTTTCTGGTTCTTTTAAAAGCAAGTCTTTGCGAACCTCGCTGGGCTTCGTCACCGTGGGCGCTGCGGGCTGGCTGTTCCCTTGCCGACTAGGCTAACCAGACAATGCGAAGCACGAGCGCCGCACGCACCGCTGGGTTCCTTGCAGCAACACCAGATGGCACTCACTCGCCTCCTCGCATCCATCCTCGCCTCCTCGATTGCATTAAAAGCGATATTAATGAGTTCAGTAAATCGGGCCAGGTGATATTGGTGGGAGATATGAACGCACATATGGATGATTTAGACGGATATACTGATTACAACGGCTCTCTAGTTCTGGATCTGTGTGATGAAGAAAACCTTATAGTAGTTAACAGGGAGAATAAGCGTCATGGACAGGCAACGTGGCAATGCGGAAACAGGCAGTCATGTATCGACTACGCCTTAGTCTCAGAAATGGTCTACGAACAACTATACCAAATGATAATAGACGAAAATGGGGACAAACAGCCTGGGAAGCGATCATAGACGTTTAGCATTGAAGTTTGGGCGAGATACCAGCGCAGAACACCGAGAAAAGAAAATGGTTGCGAGTGAGCTCGTGCAAAAGAAAATTAAAGGCGCAAGTGAGCGTTGGGTGCATAACATTCACAAAAGAGACAAAGGCGCCCCAAAAAGATTCTGGAATCATATAAAATCACTCGGAGCTCCAACTAAAAACTCGCAAACGGCTATAAGGGATGAACGCGGTAACATCTACAAAGGAGACAATGCGCTGCGGTACATCACATCCGTTATTAGGGATGACTTTGGCACGAGAAAAAGCGCAGTTCGGACAACACATCCAGCAACAGCAGAGAGGCCAGAGAGATCAAAATTTAGCATAGACAGCTTTTATTGGAAAAAGGCAGCAGAAAATGTCCCTAACAACACGGCAGCAGGACCCGATGAAATCCTAATACAGCTAATCAAAAACCTCGGTCCAAAAAGCAAGGCACTGCTGACTAATGCCATAGAGCAAGTGATTAGAACAAAGAAAATTCCCCGTCGGATGACGTGAAAGCAAGATGAATCTCATCTACAAAGGCAAATGAGATAAGGATAAGACGAGCTCGTACAGGCCAGTTACAGTAACGTCGGTGATATATAGAATGGCAGTGCAAGCCAAAAAATTAGAACTGTCGAAGTGGGTGGAGAAAAACGATGTATTGGGGGAACTACAGAATGGGTTCAGGCCAGGCAGACGCTTAGAAGACAATATGTTTGTACTAACTCAGTGCATAGAGATTTCAGTAGCTAAGAACAGACCTTTATCGATAGCACTTCTAGATATTAAAGGAGCTTATGACAACGTAAACAGGGAATTGTTGTGGGATATTCTTCAATACGAAGGCATAGATGACGATTTCGTGGAGCTGCTGAGGGAGATATATAGAGACAACCAAGTACAAGTGGTATGGGAAGGTCGAAAAGGAAATGAAATGGTGGGAATTCACCAAGGATTGAAGCAAGGATGCCCTCTGTCACCATTGTTGTTCACGCTTTACGACAAGGGTATAGAAAGACGACTGGAAAACAGCGAATTAGGTTTTGATTTATCCTACATGCATAATGGACAAATGGTGCAACAGAAGGTCCCTGGACTGATGTACGCAGACGACATTGTGCTACTAGCGGACAATGAAAAAGATTTACAGATACTTGCGAATATCTGTGGGAATGCAGCGACAAATCTAGGTCTTAATTAAGTTTAGCACAGAGAAATCAGGAATTATGATCTTTAATGAAGAGACGAGTAACTTCGCGGTGTCAATTCAACAGCAAGTAATAACCACAGTGAAGAAATATAAGTACCTCGGCGTACACGTAAACGAAGGAAAGAATTATTCAAGCAACCACCAAGATAATTTGAAAATAAAGGGGAAGCGGAATGCAGCAATAATGAAACACAGAGCACTGTGGGGCCACAAAAAGTATGAGGTGGTGCGTGGAATCTGGAAAGGAGTAATGGTGCCAGCGCTAACATTCGAAAATGCCATTCTATGCTTAAAATCGGATATCTTGTCGGGTTTGGAAGTTAACCAAAGATGAGTAGGCCGGTTGGCTTTGGGAGCCCACGGTAATACCACAAATGAGGCAGTGCAGGGTGACATGGGTTGGGCCTCTTTTGAAGTCAGAGAAGCACAGAGCAAAATTAGTTTTGAAGAAAGGCTCAGGAACATGGATGAAAATAAATGGGCGGCTACAGTGCACAAGTATGTCTACATGAAAAGCGTGGACACAGAATGGAGGAAGAGGTCAAGGAAGTTGGCAACCAAGTACAGGATAATCGAAACTGTAAATAGACAACCAGGAGTCATCAGAAAGAAAGTTAGAGAAATAGAGACCGTGAATTGGATGCAAAGCATGGAAACAAAAAGGACAATGGAGATTTACAAGAATGAGAAGAAAGAAATTAGAAGGGAAAATCTGTACGATAACACAAAGGGCTATTCAGGCTCGAGCCGGTTGCCTATATAAGGACCAAAACGTACCGGAGCAAATATTCGGAACTAGATGAGGCATGTGTATGCTGCAGTAAAGATCCAGAGACCACTCAGCACATCCTAATGGAATGCGACGGGATCCACCCAGTGAGAACCGTAGGTAAAGTGCAACTCCCAGAAGCGCTTGGGTTTAAAGTGGAAGGAAATCAACAGATCAGCCGTAGAGATAAGCAAGAGGCGATTAGAGTACTGGTGGAAAAAAAGCAGGGAAAAGATGAATACGACCGGATCTCTTAAAATCATAGGTAGCGGTACAAGGTAATTTTTTGAAAAAGAAAAAGAATAATGAGAGGTATACAAAAATGCTAGATAAAGAACATGTGCAGTATACCTGATTAAATCAAGCAGGCTAGGTGACTATTTGTCGCCGCCCCGTTTCAAAGGGGATGGCAATAAATCATCATCAGCAGCAGCAGCAGCAGCATCCGCGGCAGCCCGGTAATGAGGAAGTAAACGCTTCTTGCGGATAGAACGGATTCGAATTGGGCTCTGTACGCATGCTGCCTCTGAAACCACGATGCGTTCAAGGCGGCCGTCGTACTCGCTACTAGTGAGCAACTCCGCTTAACAAAAGACACGGTATAATTTGTGGCGCCTGAGCTTGTGTGTCTGTGGGTGGGTGCGCGCGCGCGTGCGTACACTCGTGTTTCGACTCTTTATGCATCCACACAGAGCTTCGCTGTATATGATAGATTCCAATTCGTTGGATCTGCTGTATTTCTTTTTTTCCCCACACGGCCTACGCCACCGTTGCTGCGGATGCGTGGAGGCGATCGCCATCTGGTAGTGATGCAAGGAACCCAGCGACGCGTGTACTCCGCTGCGTTTGGTTGGCCTATTCGGCAAGACCTAGTTGGCCAGGCCGCAACTCCTACTGTCACGAAACCCGGCGAAGTTCGCACAGAAAAGCTTCGCTTTTAAAAGCGTTGGCGGTGGATAGTTTCGAACCTACGACCCCACGCTCAGAATCTCGAGTGTCTTACCCACTGGGCTAAACACCCTGGCTTGCGGAAGGTGAGTATCTCGAACCATGTGAATGTGCTGTGCGGGCGGTACAAAACAAATGTCAAAGAACAGAAGCATTTGGTGATGGTGGAATAAACGCCATCTCTAGGACCACGTGTAGAGCCTACTTAGAGCCTCGCAGACATCAGGAAGGTTCCGGTAACCACCAAATTTTATGCCAAACACGCCACATCCCCGATGCGTTTCGGTGGTCGCGGGATGCGCCGTTGGGGCGTTCCTTCACGGACGGAAATGCCACCGATCTACGAGGGATCATGCGCTTCGCGTCGCGTAACACAGACGTATGATCAGTCAATGAGTTTATAATGATAAGGAGTGATAAAGGGTTATATGGGTCTCATCGTGGTTGATAATGGTTTGACGCGGATGGATAAATTGCTAAAGAGCGATAAGGGCTTATAATGGTCGGAACAATTTTGATAAGGACTGATAAGAGTTGATAAGGCTCGGATCGAGTCCGATAATATTGTAAGGATAATAGTTAAGGATCGAATCGATTGCGATAAAGTTGACAACGACCTATAACGGTTCATAAGGGTCGGATCGAGTCCAAGGTTTATAACGACCGGTAATATGGTTCATAGCGGTTTATGCTGGTCAGATCAAGATTGATAACATTGATAATGACACCGGGATGCGTGGAGATGAGCAAGTGGCACAATGCTCACGCGTACTTAGATAACTCCACTGGAGTTTCTGTATAATTTTTTATGAGTGAAGCGAGACACATGACGATTGTTTTGGGATAAGATACGCCCCCAAATGGTGTAAACTCGTTTTTAGAGTGTAACCTACACTCTTTAAAATGTTTCCACCCTTTGGGGATTCTCTTGTCCTCGCCATCTGCCTTGCTTGCGTTCCGTTTCTTGAAAACTCTGCGCTCGCTACTTCCTTGTCGAGGATGTTATGTCACGCTGATGACGCGCATGCCGTTCGTGACCCAGAGGTACCGGGCGCGCAGCGTTAAAGAAAGGAAAGTGCACGCGAGACAGATGACGGTTGTCGTTGTGGGACAAGATAAGCGTCAAAGGGTGCAAATTTTAAAGAGTGTAGCGAACGGTGGAAGCAAAATGGGATGGACACTGCATACTCGTCGTGACCCCTCCGATCGCTTATCATGAGGAACATGCATGCTCTTTAAAAAAAAAGCCAGCTATCTTGAGAGTGGCTGCCGGAGAAACATACAAAATAAATTAGATTCCGGCTATTACTTTATCTCCTTTACTACGCTGCGAACAACTGTTTTGCCAAAGACAATTTCAAACAACCTCTGCACACGATTTTCGCGTCATTCGTCGAGTAACGTTTCGAACATACATTATATCGGTTGATATTTTCATGGCTCTAGTCCAAGCAAGGTTATTCGCTGTATCCTAGTTACTCTCTTAGCTTCAGGCAAGTGCATGCAAAAATAAATTTGCGCAAGTATTCATTTTGCTCATTCTGCACGTCTTTCGACATGGAAGGACGATTTAACAATGCGATTTGATCTGTTCATTTGCGCAAGCCGACAGCGAAGCAATGGGCAGAAAGCTCAGCTTGAATGGGCGCAGGGCTAAAGCCAAGAAAACCTTGGAGCAGGTACAATCAAAGTCGGGATCGTCGACCTTCACGGACGCTGCGCGCACGGATAGGCATCGTTATGTGGCCGTTGCGGTCTCTGAGCGAGGTGCATTAATGTGGGCAAGCTCTGTCGAGGCAGCCTCCCCAGCAATAGCTGAGCAGGTATCCATCGCACTAGGGCTTTTGGACTCCACCCGTTATCATTCTTGTTAACCTCCCTGCCTTTCCTCTCTTCTATTTCTCTCTCTCTCTCTCTCTCTCTCTCTCACCCATTATCATATCTATTCTGATTCCCGTTCGGCGGTTAGAGCCTTTGCCTCTGGCAGGGTCTCTCCGCTTGTTGCTAGGATTCTCAGAGATAGCACCGTCACTCCGCACGAGATTATTTGGTTCCCGGCCCACATGAGCTCCACGATCGGTGGCATCACCAATTCCAACGAATTGGCCCACGCCCAAGCGTGAGGACTTGCCTGCCGCGCGGGGCTTCAGGGCCCTGGGTCATTGGACCGCTCCGCCACGCCCGGAGCCAAGCTTCTGGATGAGGATGCGGCTGATGGAGGGTGGTGGGACATTCTAGCTACATTCAACGAAGTCACTTCGCATTATGACTTGGGTCGAATGCTCTTTCCTTCTCCCCATTCGTATCTCACCAGAGGACAATAAATTATGCTCAGACTGCTACAGACCGGCGTTTACCTCATGTCCAGCTAGCGTTTCGGTTCATATGGATATATCTCCTAACAGCCCGAACTGTGGGTGTGTGTACATTTGAACACATGATGTGGGACTGCCCCCACATACCCAAAGAACTCAAGGCGAAAATCATCTCAAGACAAGGCTCTTATTCCGCCATCACAAGCACGGATCGTCACCGTCAGCTTCGGGCAATCCAAGGGGCACATGATCGATGCCACGGGCAGGTACTTCCTGCCTGTCTCAACGTGGGACCGGCCCGCAGGGGGGTCGGGGTAAAGCCCGGCTCTCCTCCCTCGGTCTTCAATAAAGTTATCTGTCTATCTATCCGCTTGAATGCATATGATCGCCGCACAATCCCAGCGCAAGTGTTATCTTATCTAAGCGAATATTAGATTATGGGGCTTTACGTGCCAAAACCACCATGATTATGAGGCACGCCGTATGGGGGACTACGGATTAATTTGGACCACCTGGAGTTGTTTAACGTGCACTGAAATCTAAGTACACGGATGCTTTCTGCATTTCGCCCCATCGATATGCGGCCGCCGCGGCCGGGATTTGATCCCGATACCTCGTGCTTAAGTTAGCAGCCCAACAACATAACCACTAAGCAACCTCGGCGGGTAAAGCGAATATTAAAGCGCGGCATTTGCGTGACCAAAGCCGCCAGCTGCTGGTATGAAAAGCACCTTTTGGTTTATTTGGCATACGACTAACATGGAGAGAAAACACTTTATAAGGAGGAAAGGTAGATAGGATGTCGGGGCCTTGCACAGACAACGCTAACAGCGTTCTCCAGCACGTTGTCGATAAAAACCACCAAATATACAGGCGCGGACAAAAGTAACTGAAACACGGGCGCTGTGGCCGAACTGCGGTTAGGCCACAGATCACGCGTGTTCCACTTAGTTAATTTTGTCCGCACCTTTAGGCTTTACACCCTTGACGAAATGTGTACGGACAGCAAGTTTCTCGAAACAAAAACAAAATCACCATTCCTTCGTTCTTTTACATGCACAACAGAAATTTGACGAGTGCACTGTGGTGTTGGCGTAGTAAACTTTGGAGCGAAGTACTCAATTTCAGACTGCGGAATTTTCTGCTAAGCTGTGAAAAAATTCAGCTTTTGCCCGGAACACGTGGTCCGTAAAGGTTTGCTCAAGGGTCTACCTTTGGTCTGGATATGAAACGGCTTGCCAGCGGTTGACAAACCAGGATGTCGATTGCGAAAATAACGCCAAGCCATGCTATCAACGGAATATCAGTCCAGTGTTGTTGAAAATAATTTTCAGCAGACTCGCAACGGACCATCCCCCCGATCCCAGTGCCCCAGAGGAATATCAGTAAGGACAGCTTTTCATGGAGATCAGGTCTTCGCTGCAAAGCCTCAGGACAACAAACTTGCATCACTCGTGCGACGACAGTGCGCGCGGTCGCTGAAGTGAGCGATGCCTCGCGTAACATTGCGATGTGGATACAATGGTGAAAACAAACATACCTTTATGAGTCATGCTGGCGTTAATAGAGAGTTTTAGAATAGGGGCCCCAAATGTTTTGGGGCCTCAAAGAAATAGCGTCGACACCACTGCGCATGCGCGAGACGCTAACTGCGTTTGGGTTTTGCGTTGGGCACGCTATTTCACCGATTTAGCGGGAGCCCCAAAAGCAGCCCCAAAAGCTTTGCGTCAACAAACATGGCGGTGCCCATCGAAGCGACGGCTCTCCGAGTACCAAACTCGGCTTGATTCGTGATAACGCGTGAAGTTTGTAAGCTAGGAGAAGTGACTGCGGTTATCGTTTTCTCTCAACTAACGTGTGTAATGAAGATTGATTCATTAGACGCCGCTGATTCCGAATTCGATTGTCGATTTCATGGCTCGTAGGCCTAACGTGGATTTCGCGACTCCAGCAATTCATGCGACACCTAGCGGCGACCTCCGGAAACCTCACACGGAGGTCGGAGGGTCGGAGCAGACGCTCCGTCCGTAGCCTTCGTACTGCGATCGGGTGCGCTTCTAGTACGATACGATGGAGCCACCATCTACGAAACTCCGCACGGCCGTGGAATTATGCTGCATTTTGCTGTTTTGCGGCGCCGAAGAGCCACATGGATTGCGAATCTTAAGCTGCAACAACGGCAATAGTTGTGTTCTCAACATCTTGCTCGAGAAAGTTCTTTTTTTTTTGTTTTCAGGCGAGGGTCGGTTTGTTATTTGTGTGAAGAGAACGCGACCTTGTTGCTGGTACTACGTTTGCATCAAAGTGATACAGCGAACTTAGGAAGTTTGCGTTGAGGTTGTTACTGCCATCGGGATAACGTTCAGCGTATGCGTGCTGCAACATGGAGTTTCATGTGATAGCCGGCGTGGTAATGCAGTTTATGATGCGAATGTCGCCGCGGTACTCAAGCTTTCCTTGATTAAAGCTTTTATATCGGATACATGCGGTACACAACGTGGAACTACCACGTATGGTACATCAGCGAAAATCGGTACATCGGAGTTTCAGGCACTACCGGGTAACGTCAATAAATTGTTCTATGTAAGCACAATATGTACGTGCCAGCGTGCAAAAAAACTATGGGGTGGCATAGCGGTACGCCTTCCTTGCGACATGGACACGCTACCCGTGTAACTAGTGCAAATTAGCAGGCGCTCATTAGAAAATGCGTAATTATCAAAGCAATTGTATCCCTTATCAGTGTCTGAAGGAAATTGGCAATTCAGAGGCGAACACAGTTCTGGCCACTTAAAGTGCAGGATACGTCAATTATAGAATAACATGGAAAATTAATTAGATTCATAATGCAGTAGCTTAGTTAACATTAATTTACACAGAAACGTTTGTTTTATTTCATTAGTTTACACAGCAGCCATAAGCGACATGTTCGTAGAAAGCGGGGATGAGTAATCAGTCATGGTCAGGCCACGCAGCACAAGCCATACCTGTGCATGGTGTGCAAATGTGTTTTTATTGTAGTAAGCAAATCTTTCGGTTTCTTATTTAGTCGTTTTGTTCTCTACGAGAGAAACAATGCGCCAACTACTGGAATAACTACACCTAAGCGAAGCAGCAGTCACGTTGCGCAAATCTTGAATGTAAAATATTTAACAGGAACGCAAAAGTAGCAGGAAAGGTTCGCCACAGATTCGTAGTGCATGCTCGCGAGAAAATGCAAAGTTTGATTTTGGGTTTGCTTGCTCTCTGGTCTGAAAAGAGCGTGCAGAGTTTGCGCCTTCGCCGAACGAACAACAATGAGAAAGTACATGCGCGCCGGCTGCGCATTTATCCGCATGTACAGCGGCAACAGCTGATCGAGCAAGTCGGTGCGTTGCTGCGGGCCATGTTAAACGTGCCAAACTGAGCAGGTTGTAAGATTTCGGCAATCCTGGCGAGGCCAGCGTGACGTATCCAACTTCACCGGCCGCTGTCTCGCACGCTTGAAACGCCGGACTATCTATCCACGCCTTCACAGTGAATCAAAGCAGCAGCAACGTGCTTGTACTTTTCCGACAATCCGACAGTGCACGAGTACTTCGGTTCCACGACCAATGGGTTCAAGAATACATCGGTGATTTTCATCAGGATCTCGTGCGGGTCCGCTGTCACGCCAGATGTTTGCACACACCGTGCGACCATTTCAGCCTCATTACCCACTGTGCCTCTCTCAGATCAGCTAAAATGACTTGGTCGGCGTAAGCTACCCGCTTTCCTTCCACAAAACGGTGCAAACTGGCATCACACTGCATGAAAATCATCAAACTACAGTGTACTGCACATCCAACACAGCGGTTGCGGCGACGGGGGGACCTCCGTATAGCCGCCATGTTGCACAGTGTAGCCAGACGCGGCCAGTTTTCGCAGCGCCCCCTGCAGTTCATTTGAGTTGCGAATGGATTAGCTTGGCTGGTGAAGGCATGTCAAGTTGGTTACTCAAAATTAGGCGCAACAAATCGCTGGCTGCTAATAGAATAACCTCTCAATTGTAATTAAACGCAAAACCACGAAAGTTAAAATTAATTTTCCTATCATAAAATGGTATAGCTTATTTTAATATTTATAATAGTTTTTCTTTGACACTGCAGTGGCGCTGCAAGCGCAAGACGCTATTCGCAAACTCAAAGCCCTATTCTAAAACTCTCCACTTTTGCATGCCCCAACGCTAACACCCGCAAAGCTCTTTGGAGCCCCAAACATTTGGGGCCCCTATTCTAAAACTCTCTAATTCTTAAAGCCGCAGACGACAGAAAATAAAATCATGAGCCATTCCACTCTGTGAAGGTGGGTGACCAGCAAAGATGATTAGCACACGAAACAGAGGTGACAAACAATTTTTTAACAAAGATACAAACACATTTATTGTCTTGATCGGTGTACAATTGGTGTTTGCGGCCCACCGGCGCCGATTGCGCTCTCGCATCTGTTCTCGCCATCGCTCTTCATAGGCGCGTTGCTCTTCTGGAGTCCGGACTATACGCGGCCTCCCCATTACGACAACAGAAGAGAAGTGAAATTCAAAATGGAGAACGGCAACTTGTCTTTCTGGTTTGTTTATATACCGCCACCACGGGAGAGCGGAAGGAAACTAGATACGCAAGCGCTTGGAACGCCGACAAAGAGAGGGCGGTGCGAACGTAGACATAGCTGACGCGGCCGTCGCACAGTGGCAAATATTTGAGAAACCTTTATCCATCTGGGAGTCTACTGATGTTGAAAATGGCGCCTTTATCACTAATCTACTCAAAATGCATATCCGAGGGACGCCGACGAGCCAGCTGTGGAAGATGAGGACGAACGCGCGAGTAGTGGCACGAGCGCGTTCGCGCAGGACCTGAAGTTTTGCTTACGCACACGAAAAATACACGGAACCCTAGTGTCACAGACCCCGTGAACGAGGCGCAGACGCCGGACCAAGTTCCAAAGCCATCTTATCAGCTTCCGAAAATAATCCCACGAAAGCAAGGACAATTAGTAATGAGCCCTCTGATGCGCCAGCGAACGCCGGTTGCTGTCCAAAGACCGAGTCAGAGCCCAGAGTTGTGAAAACAACAAAATATATTCTTCACACAAGGCAGTTATACGCACACTTGCACACTTAGGCTAGACAACACAATATAAATGAGATGGGTATTCACAAAACACAGGAAAATAATTAACGGCAAGCACTAAGAGTCCAACACGTAAAGTACAAAATGAATAGGAACACTAAGTGTCCAATCGTATTCACCCGTGCTGGTCTTAGAGTCAGACGATCACGGCGTAGCTCGGGGCAAATCTCGAAGGAACTTCCGGAAATGCAGACGCTCGATGAACTCGTAGACTAGCTTGCCGGGGATTATCCTTCTTCCGGAGACCATCTGTCTTCACGTTACATCTCTTTACCGGAGCGGTCTGGTCTGAACTGATTCTTCTGATTCTTGCACGCCGTTTTTATAGCCTCCGCTGGGGTTCTCGAACTTTCCTATTGGAGTCGTGCTCTCGTAGCATGGCCAAAGCCTGGGAATCTTCTAGTCCTTTCTCGCACCTTCGACCGCCGCCGTCGGAGCGTCGTCGAGGGGGGTGGTGAGTCATCCTGTTGGTGCGCGCTCACGCTGGGTAAGAGGGTGCCTCGGCGCCCGCGCTCTCTCTCTCTCTCTGGTTACCGTCGCCTCGACGTCTAGACTCCGTTGTTCACGTCGGCTGTTTGAGGCATATGCGCTCTCCCTCTCGGTGGAAGTTGCCGTGGGGCCGGCGTGTTCTTACCCTGGCTTGCGTGACACGCGGCATGCGCTTTGATTACGCGCTCTTTTGTGACACTGCCCCCGACTTATATTATGCAATAATATTATGAATATTATGCAATAATATTCAAGAAAACACAAAAGAAGCGCGCACAAGAGTCCACTACGCACGAGTCTGTAAGTCCATAAATCAGTCCACCACAATTCACACGTCACTTCGATACATCGATACAAACAAACACAAGTCACACAGGTTCACTTGGACCACACAATAACACATCTCTCGCGTAACAAGTACACTTGTACTATACAATTTACACACCCCTCGGGTAACAATTACACTTGTACTACACAAAAACACATCTCCCGCGTAACAAGTTCACTTGTACTATACAATAAACATCCCTCGCGTAACAAAGCAGAAATACGAAACAGCAGGTACAACAAGTATACAAAACTATGACAGGGTAGTTTACAGAACACACTTTGTTCATGATGCATAAACATTTGGTGCACTCAATCAAAACACTTTGCACCACACACTAATCGTCAACGGTTCTTAAATTTAATTTTCCTGTCCTTGGTCTTTCGATGGTAGGGTTTCGGAATTCGGATTGTTATGAGACCCGGTCGGTTTATTTTCGGAATCGGATGTGGAATGGGGCTGGAAAGGCCTTGCCTGAGCCTTCGCTCGAGCTCGGAATACAGCTGCCGCGTTGTTCTCGTCAGCAGTTGATGGTTTTCCGCGAGCTTCTTCGATTGTCGATGGTTCGATCTTCGGTGATTCGTTCAAAGGTTTCGGGTCGTCTGGTGCTCGAACTCCCTCGACTTTACCTATGATTAAGTCGTACAGTGGGCTGTCCATACAAAGCGCAGTGACATTCCCACTGTAATAGGGGGTCTCGACCTCAATCTTGGCTTCGGCAAGCTTCCTAGCCGTACCATCGACCAGGTAAACCAAACTGGTTTCGCCCGTGAGCTCACTGTCTTTGACCAAGTCCCTCCGTACGATCACTGTGCTGGTGCCGGTATCCCGTAACACCGTGATTTGTTTGTCTGCCATTCTTCCGACAAGCACAGGCATTCCCTTAGCGGGAAATTCTGGACGTAGTGTCATCACAGCATTAACTACCGGAATTCTGTTTCCGTTTCGTAGTTCTACAAATCCGGCGTTTATGTCTACTTCTTGATGTTTTGGCGGGTCATACACACAGGATGCTTGGGGAGCTTCCTTCACTCCGTTGCGGCATGTATCAGCTTTGTGCCCCGTTCGCCCACATTTAAAACATTTGACATCATTGGGGCGCGTATAATTGCGCCGGCAGTCGCTAGCATGATGGCCCAGTCGGTTACAGAAATAACACCTCGGAACAGGCTTCTGAGGGTTTCTCCTTTGGTCGGATGCCGGTTTCTTTGGGTCCTCTGGCTCCTCTTTTTTTTTTTTTTTTTTTGATCTTGGAGAGATTGATGCCTCCCTCTGCTTCCAAAAACTGGTCTGCCAATTCCAACATACCTTGAGGCGATTTAGCTTTCCTTTCTTTCAGATAGAGTGACAGGCTCGGGTGGCAACTGATGAGGAATTGCTCCTTGATCAGAAGCTCTCTAAGCGCACCGTACTCCTGTGAAGTGTCGGAAAGTTCGGTCCACCTATCAAAATAGTGGCTGAGCAGCGCGGCAAATTGCGTGGCAGTCTCGCCATCGGCGGGCTTTCCAGACCTAAACTTGTCTCGGAAGCCTTCTACGGTGAACCTAAATTTCTTCAGTAAACTAGCTTTCACCCTTCCATAATTAGAGGCATCGGTTGGCGTCAGCCTACCGTACACACTAAGTGCTTCGCCACTCAAACACGTGCTCAACGCAGTGGCCCATTGATCCTCTGGCCAATTTTGGCTTTCAGCAACTGTCTTAAATCTGTGCAAGTAAGCATCCAAGTCATCTTTTCTTTCATCGAATGCCATAAGCAGTTTGCTTGGGTTCAGACGGAAGCTAGTTTCTTCCCTTTCATAGCTATCGACTCTTGCCTGAGCGGGAGCGTCTGTGCGCTGCTGCAAACGAAGTCGTTCGAGTTCTAACTCATGCTGTCTTTCTCTTTCTCTCTCGGCTATTTCAGCTTCTCTCTGTCGCTCCTTCGCCTCTCTTTCTTTTATCTGTCACTCCTTCGCCTCTCTTTCTTCTTTGGCCCATTCAGCCGCTAGCTTACATCTCTTTACCGCAGCGGTCTGGTCTGAACTGATTCTTCCGATTCTCGCACGCCATTTTTATAGCCTCCGCCGGGGTTCTCGAACCTTCCTATCGGAGTCGTGATCTCGGAGCATGGCCAAAGCCTGGGAATCTTCTAGCCTTTTCTCGCACCTTTGACCGCCGCCGTCGGGGAGTCGTCGAGGGGGTGGTGAGTCATCCTGTTGGCGCACGCTCACGCTGTAGTAATCTCTCGACTCGCCGGGTAAGAGGGTGCCTCGGCGCCCGCGCTCTCACTCTTTCTGGTTACTGTCGCCTCGACGTCTAGGCTCCGTTGGTCACGTCGGCTGTTTGAGGCATATGCGCTCTCCCCCTCGGTTGAAGTTGCCATGGGGCCGGCGTGTTCTTTCCCTGGCTTGCGTGACACGCGGCACGCGCTTTGATAACGCGCTCTTTTGAGACACCTAGCCATAAACAGCTTCGCTGTAAAAACTGGGTTCTGGCAAGGCCTTTTGTCGGGCTTGGTTGATTCGCGAATGTGCGTGCGCCGCGTTTCACACAGGCGACATCACGAACGTCATTAACCGATTGAAGATGAGAACGTGTTTGGAACCCTCCGGTCATCTGTCTCATTTCTGACACACTCCTATGTACGATGTTATGCAATTCGAACTTCCTCGCAAAGCCTTTCGGAAACATGCCGTTCACACAGACACTGTCCGTTATGAAACTGTCGGCGTAGGAAGGCGATGCAGCGGACACAGAATTGCAAACTGGTGAGCAGACCATATTTAGTGTCACTGCTTTAACCGCGGTCTCAGCTCAGGCAGAGTCATTTGACAGGCTCACTGATGCCTGCCGACCGAGCCAACAGCAAACTGGTAGGTAGACTTGCTAACTGTGGGGGTGCTTCGTCCCCAAGCATGCGGCCTCAGGAAAATTAAAAAAGCAGTTTCGCCCGAAAGGCGAAGCATCAATTGCGATAGCAAATTAGTAGAGAGCTATAGGGAGTAAGGATAGTAGTTTTGTCAGCTGCATAAACTTGGACACATTCGCTTACTAACTGAATTAACAAGCATGGTGTCAGCGCGCACAAGCAGACATGAATAGATCACACTCGATGACTGCAGACCACTGTAAAAACGCTGGCGTGAGCAAGCGCGGTCGCAGCAGCGAGCAGATTCGTGCGGTCTATCACTTCAACGGAAACTGAGCGGCGAAAGCACAGCGCATACAAAGGTAAGAGCCGTGTGGAGATCGCTTTCAGATACGGTACGCGCGACAGCCCGCAGCCGCGCAAAGTACAAGTACACAGTTGCTGGCAGAGTAGAAGCCGCACCCCCTCCGTCCCGCGCGGCCTTCCGCTTTCCTCCTTTCACGTGGGAGAATGAGTCGCCAGTTCCCCTTGCGCCCGGTACACATTTGGTGCCGCAGCTAAACGTCGGCTTCTCTCCCTCCCATCGCCCCACGGCCTTTCGCACGACGGAAGTAGTCGCGTTTGCTCCCCGCCGTGCGTTCGCTCTCCGTGAAAGCACGCGCCCCTCGCGCTTTTTCACTCGCACATGCAGCATACGGCGCGCGGCGACGATTTTATCGCCCTTGGACTTTGTACAGAAGCTCACGGCGATGGCAGAAATCCGCTTGAGATTTCCATATAATTGCTATCGCAATAAAATCTGGGTTTTTACGTGCCATAACTACTTGATTCTGAGGCTCGCCGTAGCGGGGGACCCCGATTATTTTCACCACTTGGGGAATGTGCACACAATGCAAAGTACACGGGCGTTTTTTGCATTCCGCCCATCGGAATGCGGCCGCCGCGGCCGGGATTTGATCCCGCGACCTCGTACTTAGCAGCGCCAACGCTGTGACCGCTAAGCAACATACTACAACGTGTTGGCCTCTTGCAGCAATAGTCGCCAATTCATACCGCCTTCACAGCATCCCTAACTGGCAGCACAGTGTGCCGTGTGACCAAGGACATATCCCGCTGGGGAAGACATCTTGAGTAGCGGTGTATGAGTGGCAGTAGACGACATGCGCAACCCCGTAAGCAGGGGCCATATTCAGAAACGTACCACTTCGGGGATAGTTCACCTTTCGCCTTCAGGCGCGCGCTGATTGGCTGGTTGAGCAAAATTGAATGACTTCGGGCTCAACGAGCCAATCAGCTCATCCAATTTTGCTGAAACAGCCAATCAGCGCGCACCTGAAGGCGAAAGGCAAATTATCGTCGAAGTGGAACGTTTCAGAACACGGCCCCAAGCTCACCCACGCCATCTAACTTGCCCTAAACAAGATCGCCCAGTTCCCACTAATAGCAATGTCGAAGGTGGGGGACGCGTTTTGAAAGCTTGGATGGCGCGAGGAACGAAGGGAAGCAGTGATGGTGGCATCACAGAGCACGGTTTTAGAACGGCGCAACAAGGAAGACGACAGACGAAAGAACACACGTACACAAGCGCCGACTCACAACTAAGGTTTATTCCACATCACAGAGCAGATGTGTATAAATCTGCTCTGTGATGTGGAATAAACCTTAGTTGCGAGTCGGCGCTTGTGTACGTGTGTTCTTTCGTCTGTCGTCTTCCTTTTTGCGCCGTTCTAAAACCATGCATCCGTACCAACTCGCCCAATTGTCAGTGCTACATCACAGAGCACACACCGCGCCAGGTTTGAAATTTTAGCCCAAGAGGAAGTTTTAGCTCAGGCCAAACTCCGATGCTGCCTATTCAGATACATGTAAAATGCGCTATTTTTTTATGACGTCTCGGCCTATTTTAATTAAATTCTTTGCATTTTAGTGAGGAAGAATTCTAGTGACTGTTGAAGCGAAATTTTGATTTAGGGCATGAATGTCCTTACAAGGATTTTTTGTTTTTAAGCAAGTTTAAAAGTAATGGAAGCACGAAGCTGTTGTTAAATTTATTTGAAAAACGTGTAAGACAATAAGTTTTCACTTTATAGTTTCGAGATACAACAGTGTATTTTGGCCGATTTTGTTTCAAATGCTAGCGCCACGCTTTCGGTAGTGTGTCCAGATGGAAACACTAAAATGAGATCGTCGGTGCCGTGTGTATGCTGCGCAACACCTCTTCATTAAAATGTCTTTCAACTTGGTAAAAGACCACTTGCGTAAAAGTTTTTGCGTGCTGGTGTGACAGAGGTATAAAGCAGACAAACTCGATAGATAAGTTTACAGCTTACGTGAATGTGTTACAATGTTTAGAAATGTTTTGCAAAAGTCATACTCACATATGAACGGTATATTGCAGAGTGGCGTATAATACATCAATTATGTCCACTTTAGATGTACTATTAGATGCAATTTATGCAATTGTAATATGTTATTGTTGAGTTACAGAGCTGTAAACTTGATAGTGTAGCTTTCTGAAAATTTGCGATTTTTGACATTTTTTATTCAAATGTCTACGGCCTAAATCAAGAATCCGCAACTAACAGTCACTATACTTTAGCTTTTTCTTTCAAATACAACAAGCCTCACCAAATTTGCTGTAGTGGTTGCCGAGAAAAACAATTTCTCCTTTCCCGTGTATTTATATAGGAGTCTCCGAGCTAAAGCAACCTCCTGAGGTCCGCCAACTTGGTCAGACGAGATGCGCGGAGAAGCACATTTGCGGATTTTGCATATCGTCTATAGAGCCCAAGCAAAGGCAAGATTGGACTCGCCGCTGAAAACACCGACAGGTATGAGGACCAGCCCACATTCCCCCAGGGCAGGTAAGTGGCCTCAAAAGAGTACGGGAGGACGCCAGGAGACGCAGCAGTAGCGGTTGGCGTTCCCCCAAAACCTCAAAACGCCTACTCCGACACCCCTAGGGCTGCTTGCATGTTTCGCCTGCGGACAGCACCATATTCCTCGTACTGCAACTCTGTACTTTCCGCGCTCAAGTCGATAGCCTCGTCATGCTACGGAAGGGAAAGCAATCACGTGACATTATGCCGAGCATCGAAGCCAAGTGTCACCCCCCCAGCACGGCATGCTGCGACGGCATCATTGCAACTTACCTTGCAAGGCATGGCTCCTATTGTAAGCAGCCATTTGAAGTCAACGTGCCCACACCACAACATTTAATAATTTTAATTCAGTATATTACATGAGTGCAACGATCAGCAGCGCTGTTGTCATTTTAATATCTTTACAACATATCTCGGAATATCCTTTGAATGACGTGTCAAAGATTGCTGGAAGAGAAGGGATATTCGAAAATTAATACACGAAGGTTTAAAAATGACGTAAGAAACGAAAGTAAAGCTGTTCTTCCAAAGACAGCCTAACGAGTAGCCATATATCTCATCCATACTTGATTTAATCGATGGTGCCTCAATAATATGTTATGACAAGGCATTGATCAATCAGGATCATGTGCCTGTGTCATGGACGGGTAAGCACTTTTGTCTTCCATTTTTTACCCAACTGGAACAACTTCGGTGGACTATCTCAGGTAGATCCGCACATTCACCTCCGGCCATCCTTACGAAGACCTTTGGAGCCAAAGACGTACTTTTGCGTAGCGTTCAGGTAACCTGAAAAGGAGACATAGATCAAGAAAGTCACAGAACCACTCAGCGTTTAGTCACCTCGGCAGACAACAATATAAGTTTTCACGCCTCAAAACAAAACTTCTACTTGAACTCAATCTACCAGCGATTTTCCTTTAGTTCAGCAAGCCAGTCAACGCCCGCTTCACCTATCTGTAATGCCTGGTTACCCTCTCAACTACCTAGAGTACAGAGAGAGCAAACAAGTCGACGAAAGAAAGCTCCGCACCCCGCCGGCGCCTCCACAAGATCCGCAACCTTATGTCAGCATGTTTCCGAGAGGAGTGCCATAAGGGAGGAGAGAGAAAAAAAAGTCAGTTTTGCCCGAAAGGCAAAGCATCAATTGCAATAGCAAATTATTAGACAGCTATACAAAGTAAGCATAGCAGTTTTGGTGGCCGTATAAACTTACAAACATTCGCTTACTAACTAAATTCACATGCATGGTGTCACGCGCACACAGGCAAACATGAACACATTGCACTCGATGACTGCGAAAATTCGCTATCAGAACGCTGGCAAGAGGAAGAGCAGCAGCAGCAGCAGCGAGCGAACCCCCAGCATATGGCGCGCGGCCGCGATGTTATCACACGTGGACTTTATATGGAACATCACGGCAACGGTGTGACAATGGCAGAAATGTGCATGCAGTGTCCATATAATTGCTATCGCAATAAAAAAACATTTACTGTATCGAGATTAGGAGGAGTACTTAGTGCAGGACCCCGTTTAAACACGCGATGTCTTGAGCATGCCGGATGGTACTGCGTTGTGCTTCGAGGCCCGAGTTGGACAGCACAGCTTCCCAGGAGGAATAAGCAAGTGAGACGACTGAACAGTGAGTGGCAGTACTCGGACGTAACCGACAAGCGAGGTCGCTGCACAGCCGACATCAAGATGTGTAGACCTTACAATTAATTAACGACATCAAGATGTTTAACAATACCACGCAAGCGTCGAACGGCCGGTATGTCAGCGCCTTATAACGGCATGAAGTGACGAGATCAGCAACAATAAGCGCATGCACGGATTTTTTACCCGAAGCGCAAGTGTCGACCGCTAGGCTGTACGCACACATAATGCATGACGTGTTTCGGCCTTGGCGGCAATTCGGGGTGTCGCTATATCGCTTTAATGCTCATTGCTTCAACGTCGACACTCATCGCGAGATAGGTTTTGACAAAATTTTTTACCCTCCTCCTCCTGCCTAAAAGCGCAACAAATAAATAATTACGTTTTCTTTTAAAACAATCAGTTTAAAAGGCGAGCCAAGTGCAGGGCGGCATTGGACGCGAATAGGGGAACTCATCAAGTCATTGAGACCGGCTGTGGTGGTCTTGTTATAGTCACGTGGACCCAGATAACATCGACAAATACACACTACTATGCCCGTGCTGCCACAAGCCTAGCACATTCATTACTCGACGAGAAAAGAGCGGAGAGCGTGTTCCCCCTGCATTTCCAAGAGAAGCGAGCAATTGGAAGGGCCCATTCGGCAGCATTCGGCGACACGGCCATCGCATGGTCTTCAACCACTGCGCTGGGCTGACGGCAGGCTCTGAAGTTGTCTGTGATACCACAACCTCCGCTTTCAGTGACATGATGAGTGACGTGATGATAGCAATTATATAGACACTCCTGGCGCATTTCTGCCGCTGGCGTTGCCACGCGCCATATGCTGTATGTGCGAGTGAAAGTGTGCGAGGGTGAGCCGGCGATCGCAGCTCAATCTGGCGCACCCAAGGGAGGGAAGTGGGAAGGAAGCGCGCCGTCTGCCGTCGCGCACAATGCTCTGGGGCGAGGGTAGAGAGGGGTGAGAGTTTTACTCTGGGCGGCCGCGAAAACACAGCGCATGGCGGACTGTGTCCTCGACGCAGATGGCTTTCAAGATACAGCGGCCCGGGCGAGCAAGCGTGGCCACCCAGAGTAGACCGCCCCTCCCCCCTCCCAATCTCCCCTCTCCCAACCCCCCTTCCCCAGAGCCTTGCGGCCAGTGCAGGCGCTGTATCTTGAACGCGATCTGCGACATGGAAAAAGTGCGCCCGCGCTGGCCTCATCTTCAAAGCGATTCGCGATGTGGACAAAGTGCAACTAGTGCCGGTAGCTTCCTATGCGCTGTGCTTTCAACGTTTAGTTCGCGTTGAAGCGAAAGACAGCACAAAGGTCAATACGCTCGCTGCTGCTGCCGCGCTTCCTTACTCCAGCGTTTTGACAGCGAGATTCCGCGGTCATCGAGCGAGATGTGGTCATGTTTGCCTGTGCACGCGTGAGACCGAGCTTGTTACTTTAGTTAGTAAGCGAATGTTTGCAACTTTATACGGCAGATAAAAGTAATATCCTTACTTCGTATAGCTATCTACTAATTTGCTATCGCAATCGATGCTTCGCCTTTCGGGCGAAACTGCAACTTTTTTACATCCGAACGCCGCACTGTGCTTGATGCCCATTTTGAATGGGCCGCATAAGAGGTGCTGAATTGAGGCATCGTGCCATTAATTGTGCAGTTGATCGACAGCTACCTCAAAAGAAGCAAGAAAGCAGGACACAAAAATTTTGCGTCAATAATCATTTAAAGAAGGTTCAATCCAATTCGGCGAAACAACATTCGCCGAACAAGTGGACGGACAGTTTATAAAATCGGGAAGCTTCGCATGCGCCATCTATGGGACCGAGTACAGTGTAGACCGCTTATAACGTAAGTCGCCGGAGTCGCAAATATCCGCACTATAAGCGGTACCGCACTATAACCAAAGCACCAATTTTCAAGGCCCGCACATATGCTAAACATGTGCACCAAGCCACCACATGTATGCGACAGTCGAGGAATGCGGCTAGAACGTTTGCATTCAATTTACAGTCGAATCTCGTTAATTCGAAATAATTCACGCAGCGGCGCCTCCGACCGGCACATGGAGTAAAAGCTTAGGAGAGACCCCTCAATGTCACGCGCGAACAAAACAAAAAGAAAAAAAAGAACGCGGTGGAATTTTACCCTGCCTCAAATGGTAAGGTCACCGAGTCTGCGTTACGCCGGAAGGTGCATGTACGTGCCGACGTCTCAGCCACGCTACCGCAGCCACGCATAGAAAATGGTAGTGAACCCTTCTTTCTCCTTTATGCTTCCTCTACTTTCTAGTCACGTGTTGACCTTGCACGCTGCGGCTATGGTGCAGAGGGAAGCAGCTGCGCTGTCCTAGACCGGCCAACGAAACTGCCCCACGCCGGCAAACGCCCGCTTCCCAATAACGGCAGAAAACAAAACTTCGGGGAGCTGGCGCCGGGCCGGCTAGAGCGGCGGCGCGTGCACGACGGGAGGCGCACGGTGACAGTCGGAAGTGAGGGAGTTACGAGGGAGGGCGAGGGGAGTCACCGAAGCGGCGGAGTTGCCGAGGCGAAATCCGCTTCCCTGCCGCCCTCCTCCCTCACATTCCACGGTCTCCGCGTGCGCCCTTCGCCGTGCCGTGCCGGCCCGCTCCCTGAAGTTTCGTTCACTACCGTTATCGTGAAACGAGCATTGGCCGGCGTTGGCAGTTTCGTGGCCCTCGCTCGCTATGCGCGCCGTGATATTTCACGACTCGCACTCAAGATTCTGGTTTCAGCCTCACTGGCTGTTCGTTCACACCACGTGCCCTTCTCCTGCACTTCGTCTTTCTTTTTTCCTCGAGCACTCCTTGGGGCGCCCGTTTGAGGGGAGCGTTCGCGGTCTCCGCTGACTTCCATACTCCCAGGCAGCCGCACTGTAACCGGTATTTCGTTTCCCGCAACTGCACTATAAGCGATACGTGTATACATGGAGTGCTATGGGAAAATTAACGGGAGTCTGAAAAGACCGCACTATATCCGGTCCTGCACTATAAGCGGTTACGTTATAAGTGGTCTATACGGTAGTTTGATGCGGCGGTGCAGCCACAAAATAAAAGCTACTGGTCGGTGTCATACAGTGAACATGTCCATGGGGAAAAAGACCCACCCCTCTCTCGGCACTCCTGCGTGTCCGGAAATTCGAGCTCCCAAAAGTTCTCGGGCGTCGACGGAGGAGCGTAGTGGGCCCGGTGGCGCGAGCACTTGCGCAGCAGATCCTTGCGCTGGGCTTCGGGTAAGGCCAGCCGGCCGTAGAACTGCAAACGCACGGTGAGCACGTTTAGCATAATAGGAGGAGGACCCAGATTAGATAATAAAGAACTTCAGCGTGCCCCTATACGTGTTACTCTATGAAATACCACATTACCAGAAAGACGTACATGTGTGTGTCTGTGTGCGTGTCTTTATCACCACAGAGCTAACATATCCAGCGGATTCCCCCGTGGAGAAAGCAGAAGAGACACACACATGCAAAGCATGCCAGGATAGGGCTCACCTCCTGGCACTCCTTGCAGTCGTGCGCCGGTAGCCGCTGGCGATCCGCCCTCTTGCGCACGGGACTGTTGTGATACTTGATCGGCTCCCTGTACGTAGTCATGCGACATGCAAGACACATGTTTACTTCATGTGGCCCCATTACATCAAAATGAACCCATACCAACTAGCCCAACTTTCTGACAAATGTTTTACTTTGGCTAAAGGAATTATAAATGAGTATAGTATACGTGACGGCTCTTTTGCCTGTCCGAGTACTTCTTTGCGCCTGTGTAATCCTCAAGTTCTAACAAAACCCGAACCAAGCTTACAAAGCCCAAGAAACATTTATTCAATCGCTGTTTGGTGCTGTTATAACCTTTCGCTATGATCCCCTTGTTGCTATGGTAACCTCATCCGCAGCTCATAGTCGGACAGAAAAACATCCGCTGGTAGCAAGTGCAGCGAGCTTCTGGTTAGGTAGCATCTTATAACTCTTTTTTTTTTTGAGCTGGCTTTAAACTACGTGTGTGGTATATAGTTAGTGGGCCCTTCTAATTCATTCACTGCTGCACAGTTGCATTGCCTACGTGAGGCTTGCGTACATGCAGAATCGGCACCTACGATGGAGCGCTCTCTCTTCTCTCACATTTTACGCCTTAGTTATAAACACAAAAGTAAACATATCAAGGGTGCATTAACAGTTTATTAGTATCTGGTTCAAGAATTCGGCACATAATCAATTTGTTCGAATGTCCGCTTATGACACTTTCAAACAGAAGAAGAAAAAAATAACCGGTTTCAATTACTTCATTAAAAATGTTATTGATTAAAGTGATCAGTTACTGCCCCACGAAAGTAACTGAGCAATTATTTAAATGTAATCGATTATTTCTACATTACTTTCCTTCAAACTTTTATAAACATTGCATAAATACAGTAAATATAACCGAGCTGGCCTGGGCCTTTCAGAGCGTCCCCTGCAGCCCTTCTTTTCATCATTCATCTTCCCTCGTTTTCTTGCGAGAACATCAGCACTACATTGAAAATTCTCTCGATGTGCGCTCTAGAGGGAAGGGCAGTGTTGTAAGGTATAAACACCAGACAGGGAAATTAGCAAACAAAGGTCAACAAGCATCCAATAGCAATGGAAAATCCGAAATCCAAACTCACTGAACGTGAGCGTTCTGGTGTGGTGGCGTTAGTGCCGCATACAAACTCTAAACTATCGCAAGATGCAGAATGCAGTGCCGACAACACAGGCTGCGTGACCTGCCGTTAAGATGCGCATAGTGAGTGTCGAGTCTGCCTGTCTGACCATGCGCATCTGCGAGGCTGCTGCGTGGAAACGACTACTCGCATTCTATTGTAGTTCTCGCTAAATTCAAGTGCTGTGTTGCCTCTTACAGCTTGTCTCGCCAATAGCGTGACTGGTTACATGTAATTGATGACTGAAGAAACAAACTGAATTATGGTGGGCATAAAGAAATAATCGATCAATTAAAGAACTACCAATTGCAACTGATTACAAGTAGGCCTAATTCATAACAAGCAATTCGTCACGTACAAGTGTGCCGACTGTATACTACAATAGCAGATGTTCCAAACTTAGAATGCAAAAAATACTACAGTTGAAATAAAAAATACTAAAATCTGGTTAATTATACTAAATGATTGATTGCTCAACATGCTGATTGATAATGCTTTGCAGGCTTTGTTCTGTATAGGGAAACTGAAACTATATTCCGCTTTATAGCCTCAACAAGAGTGGTCACCGCATACAAACAAAAATGGTTGTGTGAACAGGTATTCCGCTTTATAGTCTCAACAAGAATTATCTTTGCCGCACACAAACAGAAATGATTGTGTGGATAGGTATTCCGCTTTATAGTCTCAATAAGAATGATCTTTGCCGCACACAGACAGAAATGGTTATGGGGACAGGTATTCCGCTTTATAGTCTCAACAAGAATGATATTTGCCGCATACAAACAAATGGTTATGGGGACAGGTATTCTGCTTTATAGTCTCAACAAGAATGATCTTCGAAGCATACAAACAGACATGGTTATGACATTTATTTATGAATGTAACGGCGGCCAAAATTACTGCTCCCATAATACATTGGTTTTATAAGTTGGTGTCGTTGCTGCAGTTAAGTCCGAATAATCAACGGGTCCGAAAAATCAAGCTCTGTAAAAATGGTCGGCGACTGTCGTAATCTTTTGAAAACAGTCTTTCCTTAAACTATAGAAGTGAATGAAAAATCGTAAAATTATTGGTGTCAATACAACTTAGAATGCAAAAACAAGGTCTAAAAATCGGTAATTTTACAACATTGCAGGGTTTCACAGAACAATAGGTACAATATTTAAGCACAATTCAAAGAATTCAAGGATGCTAAAGGCTAAAATAACAAATAGTATTCAAATCTTCTTAGCTGCACTTTTTTGCAGCTTAGCAGCTGCTTAGTTGGACATTTGCTTCATGCTCTTCAACTGGTCTTTCAAAGCCGGCTTGCCCATCGTAGTGATGTTATAATAGCCTTCAGGCATATATCGCACACTTATTTCAATGATGATTAGTAGTGTCTGGCTTCATGCAGTGACAGTGCTGGACATCGTTGATACCAAATGGCTGAAACTTAAACTCTCCTCCAGGTATTTCTAGAGTCCAAGGCTTAAAAACAGAGCCACAGTGGCCACGACATGAGCCAACAAGCAAAATATCAGAGCTTGTCATGCTTTGCGATGCAAAAGTCGCTCCCCAACCCCAGTTTTCAAGGAATTCAAAGAGCGCATTTATTTTCATGTATTGTTAAAGCCGCCCTGAACCACTGTTTATCGAAGTGGAGAAATGCATTTGAAGTTAAAATAGGCTATTTCAGAAATAGTTTGAAGTAAAAAGTACTTCAATGCGTTCAGCAGAAGCGTAGTTATTGCCAATAAAACACGACCTTCGCGGTGCTTCCACTCCTGCTTCAATGGTTTGCAATGCGAAGGCTACGGCGGAGCAGGGCATGACCACAACGCTCTGCCTACTGAACATCACCATGACGCGCAGTTCAAATTTCATTGTGGATGTCAACGTAGATGCCACTACTTCCAATTTTGGTGCCAAACGCAAGCCAAACGCAGTTGCCCTCAGCGAGCCGCAGCGCGCTAGCCAGTGGACTCGTCGCGGCACCCCGCAGCCGCCACGGTATCTAGGCTACATAGAAGACCGCACCTACATGCAACTGTAGTGTGTATGCGCAGCGTTTTCTTTGTGCACGACAGGGCTTGAGTGCGAGTTCGCACTCATATGCTGCAGACTAACAGTGGTGCAGACCGGCTTTGTCCTTCACCTGCTTGACCGACGGATAGTAGCCACATTCAACTTGCGCATCTTGAAGCGCTATCAATAAGTCTGCCAAGGCGTCTAACCAGGAGCAGCCAGGAGCGAGCACACGCTGGCAAGAAAGTGTGCGTAAGGTCTGACTGTCGGTTTCGCGTGGTTCAAGGCTAGTTGAGTGTTCAAAGCCAGTCGAAATTAGTAGGACCCGACAGCCACAACACCGAAAAGCAGGGTAACCAAAGTTTAATTCCTACAGGGCATGACCAAGTGTGAGCCGACGATAGTCAGATTCTTCGGGAAGTAGGTAATTATTATCGAAAATCAAAGTCAGATTTTTGTTTACTTCAGCTTGTTCATTAAACTTCATTGATAAATATGCACAGTAACAGTAGGAAGAAACGCACTGATCCAAACATCCGTCTTGATTGACGTCAGCTGTTGGCCAATAGCAGCCGCATTTTCTGGACGCTCTATTACGAAATAAAGCGTCCAGAAAAGAGAGGAGCAGGCTTCTGTTGAAAAGAGCGTTCAAGAGAAAGGTGACTTCGCGCTCTACTTGCAAGCTCCACGTGCTGCGCACAACTGCAAAACTTGGCTGAGTTGTTCACAGCAGCGTATGCTACCCGCGGACAACGTTTTTGTCACCAAGCCCGAGGGTTGGCTCAGGACCCCTTTAATATGCAATCATGACACACATGCATGACATGCATGAACAATCTACGAAGCCTTTGCCATTGATAAAAAAAATCAGGGATGAGCATGTCATGGGTCTCTGCTCTCTTACGCTGCTTGCAAGGAACTAGGCTACCGAACCATGTTAGTATCTGAACAGCCTTGTCCTTCTGTGTTCTTCTGTTTCCTGTTTCACAGCTTGACATTTAATGCGGCACCACATCATTAAACATGAACAGTGCTAGTCACTGCTCATGCTGGCCCCCTCACTTCAGTCTCGTGTTTAATTAAGCACTGCCTTCCTCAAAACAGTGCATGTAACAATGCCTCCCTCAAAAAGCATGATGTAAATGTGGCATGATCTAAAAGCACAATGCAACCAATGCATCACGTGAATGCAGCACCAATGAACAACTTACTGACTACCACAACATATTAAACTTCTGCACTTAGAAGACTGAGCACAGAAGCTTATTTTCTATGTCTCGCAACTTCTCACTCAATGATCTTCACGACTGAGGTGTCATCTTGAAGAACAAACAAACTTAAGCTTAACTTCAATCTTGGCTCTTCTATCAAAGAGCCATGCAACTTCACATCTTTGCTAAACAACAAAGAACTCACTCTTGGCTGCTGCTGCTGGCTTCTTCAGCACGGTTGCCTCCAGCATTGTCTGAATCTGAAATAGTGGTGGGCAGGTGTGAATGCCGCGAGGTATATAGTTCCACAGACATCTTTGAATATGGAAAGGTTACAATGTATGCTTCCTGCTAATACTAACCTGTAAGGCAGAACTTGAGAGTTTAGCTTGGGGCCAAATGCAATTTCCCTACACAAATACTGCATATAAAATGTACCGTATGCTTTATGAGACAACACAGGAGCAGTTTGATTAAAATTTGTTGCATTTGAAAGATAAATTCTAGTGACTCCAGGAAGCAGAATTTTGATTTAAGCCATGGAATTTTTTGCTAAATTTCCCTAACGTTGGTAACTTAGAAAAAAAATGACTGAAGCGCAATGTTTACAAAACCATAACCCTGCACCAAAAACAGATATCGCAGTTCCGTAAACTGCATTTGTTAAGCATTTCATGTCGACAAATTTAATATATATATATATAAATTTACAGCCTACGTGAAATTCTTACAAAGTTCTTGAGGGTTTTGCAAAATCCCTACTCACAAATGAGTGGCACATTTTAGAGCAGTGTATCAATTTTGTCCGCTTTAGGTGTATTATTAGGTGCAATTTAAAGAATTGTGACATCTTTTTCATTGCCGAGTTAGAGTTGTAAATTTGACAGCTGAGTTTTCTTAAACTTCGCAACTATATCTTGATATGTTATGTTCTCCGAATGCAAAAACACAAAAAGTAGCTCCCCAAATATTTCAGTGCTCGTGTACACATAGCCATGACAGCAACATATATACTGAGAAGCTATAATGTTTATTATGTCACACATGGCCGACTCCAACACCATTAAAAGTAGTGTGTGGCGTGAAATGGTCAGCAACTTCTCACGTCTAGATAAAGCTGTGCATTATACCCATTCAAAGGAAAGCTCCAATTCGCTAAAACGGCAGTATCTCGCTGCCTCGATAGAATGCATTCAAATAAAATTCATCAGGATATACTACAATCGGTACCTACCCCAACATGTTACATTGGTATTGGTTCCCTTTCTCAGAGATTACTTGTCCGATGACATGCTGCTTCCTGCACGAGTTAGCATGAGGCCATACTATAGACTCAACTCCACTGCTAAGCACATCAGTTTTCATCTTCGTACCCACTGTCACTGGGTCTTCCCTGTTTTATCCATCCCACACCCTCCTCAAAAGCCCATTGAACCACTGCCAAATCATGCACAACCTCCTTGACATGGGCTATGTAGATATTCTCAGGTCACTTAAACACTTCTCCGAGGATGTTATGAACAGCGTGACTCATCCCCGAGTTGAGTTACACAATCGAACTCTGCATTGAGCCACCTGCAACCTCTCTGTCTCTTCTCTACCATTCTCTTCTCTTTTGTATACATGTATACATATGTCTTTGTACGTGTAGATGTGTATACATATAGTTTATGTGTATTGGGCCTGTGCCATTTAAACACTGTCGTTTTCTTTCCCTTTGTTTTGCTCCGTGCATTGTTTATTATACCTTTTTGTGTGTGTTTGTGTGTTCTTTCTGTGCGTTAATTATGCTAAAATTGCTGCTACATACACCATTCAATTTATACTGCAGTGCACCACACTAAAGGTGCCAAGTTGTTTGAGGTCACATATTCAAGAAAATAAATATAAAAAGTAAAAAATAAAAACTAATGCACATATCTTTATTTATCAGTGCTCACCAGAGGTACGCAGTCACCATATGAACCCTCATTGAATGACTTATTCCGCAGGCTGAGACTCAGGATCATCTCCTGGCCCAGCTACGAATTTGCAAGACAGACAGAATGATTTTACTGTGGTTTTTTTTTTTTTTCTTCCTCACCCCTTCCCCACTTAGGCCTAGGAGGCACCCTGTTTTGAAAATTCGGCAGAACCCATCATACGATGACTGTCGACAATAATGCATTTAACACTGAATCAATACAGCGACACAATGTATTGCCACCGTCGAATGAGTTATGTATGGGGCATGCACGCAGCAGTACTCCTTTCGCACTTCCCTAAGAATACTCAGCGACATCTAGAACCACCGCTGCAAAGCCTGCGCGTGGCCTCCGAAATGCATGGTGCACTGGCACATGCGAACGCTCAGGAACGCGTCATGCGGCAACCGGGTTCCTCTCTCGCAATTCTTTCTGGACACGCTGCGCCATCTACAGGCGTTGCCGAGAAGTCGGTGCATGGCCTCAGAGACGAGAAGCGTGGTGCACCAGTGTCGGCAAACGCTGAGAATTGTTCCCTCGCTTGCCGCACACTCACTGGCACATACACAGTACTCCAAATCAGTGTCGAAGAGTTTCATTGAGCAGCAGTACCTACCCGGTCCCGCATCTACGATGATCCATGTTGGCGTTGAAGAGGTTCGTTGAAGAGAGGCACACATACGAACCTTGTTCCCTCAGCACAGCATACCGATACGCTACCCATTCAACCATGGACTACCCAGTGATCCAGCAACTTCGAAAGGTGCGTGGAACTGTCAGAGCCAGTGTTTCTCGGAATATTACACTCCTGACAGAACAGCTGCAGAACCTCGATTCCAAGGCGAATCGATTTCAACAGTCACATTGACTTTCTCAAATGCCCAAAAGCTGAGCTCCGCAAGCTGAACAAGGATATCCTCGATGTTACCGAAGACGACGCTGCAGAAAACAATCCTGAGGGCACTGCCGACTGTAACAAGAAGATCCTCTATGCAATCCCCGATGCCCAGTTCGTCGTGGAGCAATGCGCCAACAGTCTGCCAACATCGGCGACCAGTGTACGAGTGGACATTACAACTACCGTGCAGTCACAAGCCAGAGTAGCAAGGGGCAGGCTGCTGTGTCGCAAGGCCAGGTCGGTGTGCCACGTCAGCAGTCAGTCACGACCCTGAGGCTACAGGTGCCTACGTATGCTGGCGATTTATTTCAGTGGCAAGAATTCTGGGATCACTGCAGTGCGACAATCCACAAAAACCCCAAGCTGTCTCCTTTAAAAAAATTCAAGTACACTAGACTTCCATTAATTAAAATCCAATTAATTCAATTTTCTGTTAATTTGGTCCCAACCGAACGTCTGGCCAGCGCCCAAACACTTCTATGGGCCCAAACTTCCATTATTTCGATCTCAGAATTGGCCTTCGCCAGATAATTCGAACTTGACTGGTAAGTTTCGCCGCTATACAGCCATGGTATGCGGTAAAGAATATTAAGAATGGAAAGGGACCTCTGTAACGGGACATAGTACGAATTTCTTAATTATACAGGCGCGCACGCACCGTCTCCGGTCACAGTACGAGCACGTAGACACCTAATAAGCTTACTGGCAGCCGTTCAGAGATGTTTCTGACGTTGCTGTGGTGATTTAAGCCCTCGTTTCACCCGCCATGCGCGTCTCGTATATGAGACCTTTAACGATGCCCAATACGCGTTCCTTAATTATGCGCGCGCACACGCGCCATGCACCAAGAAGCGGAGAAATACCATCTGTGTTTTTGGAAAGCTAGCAAAAAGGAAGGTGGTAAGATGAAACGCTCAGAAAGTCGAGGGGACGTTTAAAGGCAACAAAACAGCAGGGGTCTTTTAGATATCTGAAGGCATGCCGGTAAACTTATTAGGCGTCTCGGTGTTCGTACTGTGACCGGAGATGGCCCATATGCGTGTGTAAATTAAGGAACAGTGGTACCTTTCCCCGCTTGGTATGCTTCACCGCATAACACGGCTGTATGGCGGCGAAGCTAACTTTAAAGCCAAATACTGCCAAGTGAATTAACAGCATATGTTTCGGCGTTCTTTCGGCTTTTTCTTTCATTCAACCCGCCAGATAATTAGACCCATTTGTCGTTCCCCTCAGGATCGAATTAACAGAATTCGACAGTATTTGCTGCCGATGGCGACTACTATATCGCCGTCAAGGTATTGAGAGAGCTCTTCGGTTGACAAGAACTTTTGGTAAATGAACACACCGATCAGCTCCTAACGTTGTCACCGATTAAGAGCTCGAAGGCCTGGGAGAAACACCTGACCAGTGCAGTGCGGTGTTCAATAGCATGCTGATGAGATGCTTGCTGGTGGATATGGCAACTTTTCAGGGGCGTAGCCAGAAATTTTTGTCGGGGGGGGTTCATCGGCCCGACCGGGGGGGGGGGGGGGGGGGGCAAGCGTCTGCTTTCCTCTACGTGACGTGATCGATAATAAATATCGGTAGTTTAAGCACACTCTATGTATGTATATCAAAGCCATGGGACCCCCCCCCCCCCCCCTCGCGTGTGTGTGTGCTAGAGCACTGCACGGGCTCGGGCTTACCCGAAAGCCCGGGCCGGGCCGGGTAGAACTGTTTTTTCACGGGCTCGGGCTGGGCTCGGGCACGGCGTGTGCTTTTCGGCCCGGGCCCGGGCCGGGCTCGGGCTTTCTGGTGGTGTGCATGTAAAGTGCAGTGAGTTATTCTCGGGCGACTGAACTCTGAAAAACATTATTTTTCGATCTCGGGCAGGGTTCGGGCCGGGTTCGGGCCGGCTTCGAGTCAGGCTCGGGCCGGGCTCGGGCCTAAGGTAAAGGGGTGGCGGGCCGGGCCGGGCGGGTAACGTAGATTATTTCCGGGCCCGGGCCGGGCCCGGGTCTCGCCATAAAAGTTTTGATCGGGCTCGGGCGGGCCACCCAACGTAATAACGGACCCGGGCCGGGCCCGGGCTGAAAAAATCGGCCCGTGCAGTGCTCTAGTGTATGCTTGTGAAGAAATTAAGTAAAAAATAATGTAAGCTCAGTAAAATACAGTAAATACGACAGGTACAGTGGGCGTTTGGAGCAACCGTCTCTCATCGCGCCACTCAATGGACCAGTCTTCGAAAACGCATCATTGAGACGACCCGCCCGATCGGAGAAGACATCATTAATTGTTAATCTCCGTTAAGCGTAGATGGCGTCGTCCTCGTCGGGGCGAAGTGCGTTTCACAAGTCAAGGACGGCTATACACGTGAAAATGCACGTGTGACCATGCAGGCTATATACCTACTCCCATAGCAATAGCTTGTTCGTTGCGTCTTTGCGCTAGAAAACTGAAATACGCGCAAAAACGAGTAATGCTTTTTTTTTTTTTACGAAGCTTTCGTCGCCTTGCATTTCCTGCGGCAAGTGCATGGGCCGCTGTGTCTTCCGCTGTGTGCGAGCGTGCAGCCGTCATTTGCCTTTACGTCAACAGATTCAGAATTGTACAGAATATTTCACCGCACTGCATAGTTATGGCATGTGTACGCACTTTAAGTAGTGCGTGCGAGTCATTTCTGCTTCACTTAGACCGGTGCAAACAGGAAGCGGCCTTGTACCTCACAGAATCTCGACTGATTGGTGCACTAGTGATGCAGGAATGAACTCTGGTCTTGTTCAGTGCATAGTGCACATAATCAATTTCTCAAGACGCGTGAACTCCGACGAGAACTGAGGACTGGCCTGCAACAAGAGTTTACTTACGCTGTACTGCGCACATGTAATCCATGCTTGTCGGCTGTCTGTTTCGTGCATTCTGTTGCGAGTCGGTGGAATTTCACTGCTGGCATCAACCCTTTGGTGTGTACATTGCTGGTTTGGGATTCCACAACACAACAGCAACTACCAGCCTTTCGTAATTGCTGGTTTGGGATTCAGCAACACAACAGTAACTACCAGCCTTCCGTAGGGGCGCAATCGCAAACGAGAGACGTTTTGCGCTGCAGTCTATGGCTACGTTCACACTTGGGAAGCGGCAAGCGGGTGGAGAGGCCAAAGCGGCCGGAAAGGCCTAAGCGGCCGGAAAATATTTTCCGCGCATGTCCAAGTTCACATTTCTTTTGCTACCACCGCGGCCGCCGCTGCCGCTTTCGTCCACATCCATCTAGTCTGCGTACGTTTGTCGGCGTGGTGGCGCTCATTATCGCATTATTTCGAGCGGTATGTTCATTCACTGACCCACCCGTCATCAAAAGTGATCATCTTGCGCAATTTCGCGTGTCATCTGCGACCTTCGGTAAATTCCTCCTTGGCGTTCTGTCATTCTCCTCACACGGGCGCGGTAGCGCTGTGTCACAGGTTGCTGCCTAGGCGTGATTATATTTCTTTAATAGCTTTTATTTACAAGTTGTAATAACATTACATCATTTCGTATTATTTTCGGCCCCTCCAGGACACGAAAGTGGCAACGGGAACACCAAAGCTAAAACCCGGGCTGGCCCTTTGTGTTGAGGCTCGCCGAAGCCTGCGCGTCCTACGTGAGACCTACGCTCCCAATCTATCGTCGCGACGAGAAAAGCACCCCGCGACTTCTGCAACATACCGTGCAAGTGCGCGGAGAATTATGGAGCGCCAACGAGGAATCTGCCTAACTATTGTCTGTCATGGAAGTGGAAGAAGAAATGGCTTTTATACTTCTACCTACTTCGTTTCTAGAAATGGACAATGAATAAACGGAAGACAAGAAAACCTCGGAAACGGCGGTGGTGGGTTCGCCTGGCTTTGCAAAAGCGCGAGAAGTTGGGTCACGCGACTCCGTTGGCTTCGTTGCCGCGCCTCCGGTCGCGCGACGTTGAATACTATCGCGAGTATTGCTGACAGTACGTTTTAGTACTTCTCTTGTCGTAGAGCAAGGGGTGGTTCTTGATCGCGTCGATCAGCATTGCAGCCTACAGTTTTGGTGCCATGTTCAATGTTACGACCGGAAGTGTACATGCTAGTGTAGCTTCCGGTCGAGCAGAACGACTTTCCGCCACGTTTCCGCTTCGCCATGGCGAAAAAATCGGTTTTTCTGCCTGTTTTGCCGCCTAGGCGGGCGGATTTTTGCAAGATTTTGCCGCTTCCGCCAGCTTCGAGACCAAGTTCCTACGCGAACGCGGCATAACCGGCACCTGAAGGGAAGCGGCGGAAATGTATACCGGAAATTTCGACCACCTGGGGACTTTAACGTGCACCTAAATCTAAGTAAACGGGCCTCGAGCATTTTCGCCTTCACCTAAAATGCGGCTGCCGCATTTGTTGCTTCATTTGCTGCGCATTTGTTGTTTCAGAATGCGGCCGCCACATTCGCGCCCAACACCTCACAGAGTGTCAAGGCCTTGACAAACACCGTGACAGTTTTTTTCCATATGCAGACATGATTCGCTGTAAATTACCAACCCAAACGGAAGCGCCCAGGAATGAAAGTGTGAAAGTAGCACCGGTTTCTTGAAATACGTCAGCGCGAAGCGACGAGAGCAAAGGGTGGGTTAGTGGGGGGGGGGGGGGGTGCAAAAAATTTCGGGGGGGGTTTGAACCCCCCCAACCCCCCCCTTGGCTACGCCACTGCAACTTTTTACCGACAAAAGAAAAACAAGGAGGGTACCGAGGATACCGAATCTGAGCCCACGACTCCTGAAGCAAGAACACACCAGGCAAAAGACATATTGTTGTTTTTGCGAATCCAGGTCGAGGTGTAAGAGGAAGGCAAGCAAGAACAGTCATTGTTGCAAACCCACCACTCGTCTACGAAGGCTGAACGTGCACCTGGCATTCCATCAGCGTCTGCTCTAGCAGCGACAGAATCCACGCAGCCCCGTACTTCTTGCCATTTGTGCAACAGCAGCTGAATGTTACTGGCTACGCGTTCTCCACAAAGGACTGCCGTCAATGTCACTGGTTCTTTCAATGAAAAACACGGCACCGAACAGCAAGAAGCTTGGTAGCGAACATCGAAGCAAATAGGCCTAGAGTTGTCGCGGTGGTTGCTACAGCTGCCAGCAGATCTGCGTGCAAGAACGCCTGTTTGAGGCAGCGAGATAATCAAAATGGCGGCAGTGGTGGCTTCGATAACACTGTTTCAGGCCTGCGGTCATGGCAGAAAGTCCAGAAAATCGGATGGCAAAGGGCATTTGCGCCCGAAATTTCAGACGTTCTTATACGTTGGCTCTATGGGGTATGTGGCGGTGCCGCGAAGGCATCCAAATTATCGGGCATGTCTCAAAAATCAGGCATCCAGAAAATCGTATGTTGACTGTACAGCTTTCCATACAGTGATAGTGACAGCGATAGCTTTCACAGCCTTCCATACAGCGACAGCTTATGATACAGCCTTCCATTGAGTGATAGCTTTTGATACAGCCTTCCGCAAAGCAATGGCTTTCCAATGCTATGCAATACACCAGTGCATGTAGCAAAATTGCTGACCAGTGGTGCTTTTACCAACAGAAAGTGGTGCATTATGTTTGGGCCGCAACAAAAACGTCATATTTCAATCAGCAAAGGTTTCTGCAACATTATTTTTGCATCACTGGCCGCTTACAGTCAATGATAAAAGTGATGTTTCATTCCCGAAATGAGGATGACATGGTACTACTCTGTTAGACAACAAAAGTCACACTTCTCATTCAGTATCAGTGCTGTTCTTTGCATTTCATTTGTCCTGAATTGAAATATACAGTGCAGCTTCACAAATAGATGTCATTGCAAATGCCTTACTAGACATCATTGACAGACGATGCTCACGGACGGTGAGACTCTATAGTGCAGTTTCTGTCGGCCACATTGAACCCTCTTGAAGACCCCGGTAAGCATGTAGACCATACTTTTCAAAACACTGTTCTAACCAAACTGATGCAGTGGCCTGGTTGTGGTTGCGATAAGTGGGCCTTTTAGGACCTCAGAATGTGGGCAAATTAAAGAAAATATAATTAGGCCGTAAACGCTGGAGGATGATTGTCGAAGTGAAGCAATAGGCATCCCAATAGATATGCTGCTGGAGACACTTAATGGTTAGCTCTGTTGGTTAGTACTGTGAGGTGTGCAGATGTTGCTACATTGTATTGCCACCAGGCTCGGCCTAGATTGCAAATCGCATTAAAAAAAACCTTGCGAGGACTCATATTGTGGCCTGGTATCAATTTTGGCACACCAACTCACAGTCATTGACTACACTTTCTGTGGGATCAGTCCAGTTTACTTGGACAAATAGCTGTCCATGCAAAGTGGAGAGATGGCCCAGAGAAAGGTTCTTTGAAAGTGCATTAAACAATGGGCCACTGCCAGAAGTTGACGGCAAACTAATATCTCTACGAAGTTTTATGCTGAAATATTTTTCCAGTGCACCAACCTGAGCAAGAACTAATTAAAAACTATGACCTATAATAAATGTTTCATACTTTCATGAAGGACAGAACAAAACTAGTGTTTAGAGTACGTCAGCTAAAAAAATGTGTAAAACTAACCTTGTTTGACTTCAGTGGTGCCACCATTGTCCAGAGCACCTGGCGAGCCCGAAACTGTGGCCAAAACTGGCGTCTTGAAACCTTGCAGAAGTTCGGGTGAAACAAACGTCTCGTCTGGGTCGACGTGCTTCCTCTGCATCGAGAAAAGTGAGTCCTCCATGAAATGAGTGTCCACGTGAGTCTGCGACAATTCCTTTTTTGTGGATCTGCTGGAGGACCTAGTTGCAGGGACTGTCGTGCGGTTTATCGAGAGGAAGTACCTGCGAGACAGCACAGAACAAGAAATGTTGGTAGCCGTGAACTTTCCTTAAGGGGGGACGCGGCTTTCGCATCGCGAAAAATGGCTAAAAAATCGATTTTTTGAAAATCACATTTTCAGTTTCTGTAACTCTTATTCTATCTGATTCCGAAATATCATCACTGAAAACCAAGTAGAAGTGCTCTAAAAAAATTTTTATATCAGCCAAGGTGCCGAAAAATTGCGCGGAAATCGCGAAAAAACGGCGTTTTTCAAGCCACGATATCTCCGGAACGGCGCAGCCGAGCGCCGCCATCTTGGTCTCGTTGGAAAGCGCATTTCTCCGTCTTCAAATGTGCCGCTTCAGCTATCTCCTCCATACAGAAACAAGCACACAAAAAGCAAATGATTGAAGGTCGTGCCGGAGCCACCGATTGGCCGCGCCCGCCACGTGACTCCAGCGCGGTTCGCCATTGGTCCGGTGCTCGCTCCGTGATGGCGTCGTCTGCTCCGCTTGTTGCGGTCTCCTCGCGAGCTCCGGACAGTTTCCATAATCTCGACGAGTGTTAAAGCGGGCGCTACGCGGACATCGCAGTAGCGTGGCCGATTCCGCTTTTTGTGGACGTCTCAGACCCGCGGCTAAGCATTCCGAGCATCGGTGACGCGGACTTCGCGACCAAGCTTCGGGCACGGAATGCTCGGACACGCGGCTAAGCCTTTCGCGCGTAGGCGTCTCCGACTCGGCGATGAAGCACATCACGCGCGGACTTCTCGGATCCTTGCCTAAGCATTTCGCGCGTCGGCATCTCGGACTGTGTGACTAAGCTAATCGAGCATCGACTCGTCCAGCCCGCGGCTAGGCATTTCGCGCGTCGGCACATCGCTCATCGAGTGTCGACTCCTCGGACCCGCGGCTAGGCACTTCGCGCGTCGGCACCTCGAGCGTCGACTCCTCGAGCCCGCGGCTAGGCAATTCGCGTGTCGGCACATCGCTCATCGAGTGTCGACACCTCGAGCGTCTATTCCTCGGACCCGCGGCTAGGCATTTCGCGCGTCGGCACCTCGGACTGGGCGATTGAGCTTACCGAGCGTTTGGACCCGCGACCAGGCATTTCGCGCATCGGCACCTCGGACTGCGCGACTAAGCTCGTCGAGCGTCTATTCCGCGGACGTGCGACGAGGCATTTCGCACATCGGCACCTCGGACCCGCGACTTGGCACATCGCGCGCCGACTCTATTATCGTAATGCCACGATATCTCGTAACAATACCTATCATATCACCCCTTTAATTCATAAAGAGAACCTCATCATGAGCTCTATTCACTAGGCCACTTGGGCTGGCACAGACACCTGGCTGCAGAAGTGAGGCATGATACAAAAGTACAGGCTGGAAAGCACCTAGCAGCTGCATTGCTGCCTATCTCTCAGTGGCTCTCCTAACCTCCATAGCCATTGTCAATGGAAGATGATTCAGAAGCCTGCTGAGAGCCTTCATTCAGTAACATGGTCGATTCTACCAAAAGAAAACAATGCCTCACTGACTGCACTAGAGGCTGCTATCAATGAGGCAGTCTGCAGATACAACGCTAGAACTACTGTATATTTATGCCCACATAGTTCTTCACCTCACTTGGTTTGAAACCCAGGCACCATGCTCTTTGTAGAGCAGCAGTAAAGAATGCCATACAGACATGAAAAAGGCAGAACGAAGGCTCAGCAGACCAGAGGCCACATGTCCAAGAAGCCCCACGTCACAAAACGCATCAAAGATTAGAACTTTGGTGCGTTTTAGAGAACTGAAGAGAATGTGCAACTTTGAGAGCCGTTTTCTCAAAACTGTTTTTTCGCCTTTCTGCTCAGTTTCTGGAGCTGATTTCTTCGTTACCGTTTAGCCTATTTTGATTCTGTTTTTTTTGTCACATTCCTTGGACTACAGTGCAGGTCGAGACAGTCTTGCATTTTCATCTTGACTTTTTATAAATTTATGGCATGGCTATTCGTTCACCCCGAAAGTGTGCTTGGTGCGAAGGTAACTTGAAAAATGACTATCTAAAAAATTTGAGTTGCGAAAAAAAAAAAAGTAAGACTGTCACGACCTTCAGCACGCATTGAGCTATGCAGTAAATACTCAACGAGCCTTCCATCATGTTTTTTAAGCTCCCTAGGCCCTCCAGAAAGTTCAAGAGAGAAAAATTCTGCTCAATAAAATGTTCTCAAGGTATCACTCTGAAACTTTTATGGAAGTATCAGGGAGACATTCTAAACATTTGTGCCAATTTTCATCAAAATCCATGAAGAAATCAGGAAGTTGATATTCAAAGCCACGTCCCCCCTTAAAGGAATACTGACAAACATCCCCAAGGTTGTAGAAACCCTATCACAACCTTCCCACATGAAAAAGTATGACACTTAGGAAGAATAAAGGTTGACAAACACTTTTCAAAAATTTAATGTGATGCTATACCCTTCATTTTACACGAGGGTCAGTCCAGAAATAAGGTTCCCATAAATAGACAACATTGTTTATTCTCATAGCAATCTACATTGTTGTAAAGAAGACACTTTGCTCTATTTTTCGACATAATCACCATCTTTTGCTATGCATTTTTGTAGATGGTGCTCCAATTTCAGTATCCCAATGTCGTAAAACTACGCCGCCAACTCGTTGAGGAAGCGTTTCACCTCTTTTTAGACTTCATTGTCGCTCTGGAAGCATTGGCCACTCAAGTATTCCTTTAACTTGGGGAACAAGTGATAATCACTAGGTGCGAGGTCCGGACTGTACGGTGGGTGGAGCATAACAGTCCACCCAAAGTTTGTCACAAGGTCTTGGGTTTGATCGGAGACGTGAGGTCGCGCATTTTCATGAAGCAGCGTTACACCGGCTGTCAGTCGTCCTCACTGGCGGTTCAGGATAGCTCGCCTGAGTTTTCTTAGTGTTGCACAATAACTGTCTGAGTTGATTGTTGTCCCAGGTTCCATGAAATTGATCAGCAGTATCCCCTTAGAATCTCAACACACACTGGCCATGACTTTGCCAGCAGAAGGAGTTTGATTGAACTTCTTTGCGACTAGTGACACTGAGTGAGGCCATTGTTTGGACTTTGTTTCGTTTCGGGAGTGAAATGAGACACCCACGTTTCGTCTCCCGTAACAATGGAGTCCAGCAATCCTTCCTTCTTGACACTGTTGAAGAAACTGGCACGCACAGGCAAGGTGTTTCTCCTTGTGTTCTGCTGTCAACAGACTCGGTACCAATCAAGCACAACACTTATAATACCCCAATTTTTCAGTAAAAGCTCTTTCCACTGTACTGTAAGAACTCCCAGGAGTCCGAACAACAAGCTCACGGACGGTGATTCTCCTGTTTTGAAGCACTTCGCGTTGGACCATCTCGATAATCGCCTCCGATACTGACGGTCTTCCACTCCATTCTTGATCGTGGACGTCCTTCTGACCGGCACTAAACCCCCTGCACCACTTTCGGACGTGTTGAACAGACATACACTTGTTGCCATACACCTCTGTCAACTGACGATGAATATCTACGGGTGAAGTCCCTTTGGCGTCCAAAAAGCGAACTACGGAATGAATCTCGCACTTGGCGGGAGCAACAATGGGCACCTCCATCTCGCACGACTGCTGAGCCAGGACTGAGTGGCGCAGTGAAGGGCGACTGGGCGGAATCGAGAGTGGGGGAACAGCCGCGCACAGCGGAGTTGCCAGATTTCGACTAACACCTTCCCGTGCAGCTGGAGCTCTTTGGGAACCTTATTTCTGGATCCTTCCTCGTACATAGCAGGCAATGCTGCAGAAGCAACGCTAGTAGTGTGGCCATATATGTCTCTCTCTGCACGTTTCCTAGTGCACTTGTTTTTAATCTGCGATGCTTTCTATGGAATAGCTACTTCATATGACTACAACTCGTGGGCACAAGCTTATGGCAGATGAATTAATATTTGCACACATTTGTGCTTCCAGTATATGGCATACTTTGTTTTTGGTTGCGAGAGCAAGTGATGCGCTATGGTCGCTGGTCACAGAAGCATGTCACTCCAGTCGTTTGAAGGTAAACGAGTTCTGATTCCCAACGTCTTTCATATAATAAATATGTCATAATTTGCTATATAAAGGTATACGAGACAACTTCACATTGAATTGAATAGCATGTATTTATATATATTTTTTTTTTCATATGTGAAAGAAATTTTGGCTGTGGGTGCAAGCAGTGGCAGAAGTCTCCTAAACTTTCGTAGTGTTGCCTGCTATGTATGAAACTGAGTATAAAGTTGGTCTAGAAATGCCAAACGTGGCATCATCGACATTATCATGACGACGTGACACAGAGAAAAATTCACTGAAATTGTGTAGCAATAACATTGGGTATGATGATGCTGCTCATAAAAATTTCCCAAGCCTGCTGTATGCATTCACTGTGGCTGCATTCACGCGTGTAGGTCTCAGTGATCACAGAAAGTAAGGTAGTGTATCATGACATGATGACACATTCACCTCCCCAAGTTCTGAAACCTAACATGCTACATAGAAAGAAGTATATTATAGTAAATTGGTTATGATGCTCTGACACTTGCCAGTATTTTTTATATGGTTTAGATGGCTTGGACCTTCATTTGCTGCAAAAAATGGGACATGTAAGAAATGTCATGTCAATGCTACCTTAAAGACACATTAAGGCCCACTGCCACAAAGTTCCACTTTGGTTAAATAGTTTAGAAATGAGTAGCATATACAACTAATGCAATCTTGGCAAAGCCGCCGGTAATTGTATAAATTTCATTTTAGCAGCCTCTAACAGCACCTAAGCAGACGGTGTGTTAGCAGATATGACGTAAATCTGTGGATGTTGCCTCTGAAATATTTCAGCCCCCCACTAGCAGTGCGAAATCTCGGAGGTGACGCCAAGGAGTCCTGCTGGTTCTTAACGTTCTTCGTCATGCATCAGTTTCGCCAAGCAGTAATGTCGCTATTCTGTCAGTTTGGTACAAAAAAATGTCTATTTTTGTGAGCGCTTCACGGTGCATCTACTCGTATTTCAAATGTAAAATGTTGCCCTAAGGAGGCTCCTCTACATTTATCTTAAGCTATGCTTTTTACGCAGTCCAAAATTTAATTGCAGTGTGCCTTTAAAGGGGCCCTGAAGCCCTATTCTAACTACTCATACAATGGCTTCACTATTACAGCACGTCGTCTCATAAACCTCATGCCCCCCAAATTTTTAGAATCCTTCAAGTATAAGTTGAGTTATAACGAACCTTGATTTAATGACATAACGAACCTTGATTTAACAAAATTCTCAGTGTAACAAACTACAGTCGAACCTCGATATATCGAAGTTGTACTTGCAGCAAAAAACTTCGTCAAATCACAAATTTTGTTAATTCGAGGTTTTGAACTCTTAGCAGTAAAAACAACTTCGGAAAATCCCTGAGCATTCCTGGTGGGTAGTATCTTGTCAGTAAGCACATATAAACAAATCGCCAGAAGGTCCGGTCATAATAGCACAGTTTTGAGCGCCAGCGCGTGCAGCACAGATTTTGCCAAGAGCATTGCATTGACATGCTTCTCGGCGTCAGAGATTTGCGTATGTTGCATCACATGTCACCGTAAATCCTGGACGCCCTGGCTGGCAATGCTTAGTGCCCACAGCCATCATCAGATAGCACCCACAAATGAAAAACAAAAGTGTAAAAAGATACACATATTCGTCTTCAGCAACAACAAAAATGTCACAGTTATGCCAGAAAGGCTGAGCATTGATGATAGCAAAGTGACAACTACATGAAGTAAATGGTTTTTATCGGCATCACACGCTCAGGGAAACCTGAGCAGATCTCACTCGATGACCACAAACTCGCTGTCACAACGTGAGCGAACGCATCGCACCATGTCTCAGAAACTTGAGATTACATGACCGCCAACACTGGAAACACAGGAACACAATGCGCATCAAAGCACCATCCGTCTCGGCTCAGCCTTTGCACTTGCTGCAGCTTACCTCCGAGATACGATGCGTGGCCCGCGTGCTAGAAGGAGATATGCGCACTAGGGGGAGAGGGCAGATAGGCTCATGTGGTGATAACAGTGATAACATGAGTGGCGGTATAGTACTAAACGCAAAACCCTCTTTCTGTCATGTTCGGTGTAAAGTCTAACTGGAATAAGATCCTATCGCGCGCTGTCTGCTGTGGATGCTAGGGGGGAGGGGGTGCATATGCGGCCTGCACTCCCTGTATTGCAGGTCATCTACAGCTAGTGCAAGGCTTAGGTGGGCAAAGATGATTGATAGCGTGATAGTGGACGCAAAATCTTTGCTACATACCGCCAATGTAAAGATATCGTCGAACGGCATGAAACTATCTTCGGTCGCCGACTCTCAAATTCAACAAAAATATTTTCAAGCGAAGCTTGTATTGCCTGACTTGTGTCGTCGGTGTGGCTGTCGTCGTACGCGAAAAACCTCCTCACCCTCAGCTGGCGGCCGGAAACCCTCCTCACCCACAGCTAGCGTGCCAGAAACCCTCCGCTCCCGCAAGTGGCGCGCCGGATACACCACTCTCCCAGGCGATCACAAGCGCTCCCTCCCTCCGGAAAAGGTACGTTCGATCGCTCCGCACGTGCCATTTCTCGCCAGTTCAAGGCCAGCTGCGCTATGGGTAGGCCGCGTTTGGTCCGCTCCGCCGAAGAAGAGGCAGCCTTCAAAGAACGACAACGGGAGCAGGCCCGTGAACGTGCGCGAGCTCGCCGGGCGAATCCGCCGTTTCTCATCCACCAACAACCATGTCTCTTTAATTTGTCTCAAACGCTCAAAAAGCTAACCAACCCCTCCCCTAGGGTTGGACAAGCTTAGCATGCATGCCTGTTCACGGTAGGGGAGGGGTTTAAAGTTTTTTCTCTTAGTGAAATTCATTTTTTTATGATGGCATGGTAATTAGCAACTTTTAGGGCCCCTTCTGTGGCAAAAAAAATACGTCAGCAACTACATTTATTTGCATAAAAGATCCAATTTCGATATAACGAAGTAAAGTGTCGGTTTTAGACCGTTATATCGAGGTTTAAATAAATAATAAACTGCGAAGTTTATACATCTCAAAACTGCACAATGGGTTATGAGGGATGCTGTAGAGGACTTTAGATTAATTTTGACTACCTGAAGTTCTTCAACATGCTCCTGAATCTAAGTAGACATGCTTTTCGCATTTTGCCACAGCTGAAACCTAGCTGCCACGGCCGGGAATCGAACCTGCGACCTCACGCCGCAGCCACGGTGCCAGGCGCAAGAAGCTTTGATGACACAGTTCATAAAAGTATTCCTCCATCTTGAATGCACATTGTAACTCTGCTTGTATTCCAATGAAGCACAAGACAAAGCAAAGGGGCCCTGTGCAAGATGCATTAGAAAAATTAGCCTTCAACTAGTGTTTATGGACTGGCAAGACTGCAATAGTGTGTAATAGTGTGTGTAATAGGTTCCAAAGCTAACTGCAGACAAAGAGCTTGGAATTGCAGACAGGCTAATACTGACCGAGCGTTTCAAAACACCCGAGGAGCGACACAGATATAGAAAAGCCATGAAGTTTCACTTTGACAAGCGGAGGAACCTCCCAGCAGGCCTTGGCTAAAATCAGATGTGTCCGACCAGACAATACTGACTCATGTATTAATTAATGAAATTCTAGCATTTATTTGTGGCAGAACCAGGCTACGATTATGAAACACACCGTAGTGGGGATCTCCGGATTAAATATGACCACCTGGGGTTGTTTAAAATTCACCTAATGCGCAGTACACTGGCATTTTTGCATTTAGCCCCCATCAAAATGCGGCCACCACGGCCAGGATTTGATCTTGCAACCTCGTGCTTAGTAGCGCAATGCCAAAGCCACTAAGCATCAACGGCGGTAGACTCCCATATGCCGCACCTTGATTATACTAAATGTGTGACAATGCACTACTTCAAGCTTTTCTTGTGTTCTTTTTTTTTGGGGGGGGGGGGGGGGGGGTGGGGGGGAGAGGATGGCACTAATATTTTAAAAAAAAATTAAATTATGGGGTTTTACGTGCCAAAACCTCGTTTGTTCTCTGATCCACACCGCTCTCTTCCTGTCTCTTAACGTCAGTCCTAAGATTTTTCGTTCCATAGCTCTTTGTGCGGTCCTTAACTTGTTCTCGCGCTTCTTTGTTAACCTCCAAGTGTCTGCCCGTATGTTGCACCGGTAGAATGCAATGATTGTACACTTTTTGTTTCAACGACAGTGGTAAGCTCCCAGTCAGGATTTGGCAATGCCTGCCATATGCACTCCAACCCAATTTTATTCTTCTGTAAATTTCTTTCTCGTGATCAGGGTCCTCTGTGAGTAATTGACCTAGATAAACGTACTCCTTTACATACCTTAGAGGCTGACTGGCAATCATGAATTCTTGTTCCCTTGCCAGGCTGTTGAACTTTACCTTTGTCTTCTGCATATTAATCTTCAACCCCACTCTTACACTTTGTCGGTTAAGGCCCTCAGTCATTTGTTGTAATTCGTTCCCATTTTGCTGAATAGGACAATGTCATCTGCAACCGAAGGTTGCTGAGATATTCGCCGTTGATTCTTACTCCTAAGCCTTCCCAGTCTAAGAGCTTGAATACTTCTTCTTAACATGCAGTGAATAGCATTGGAGAGATTGTGTCTCCTTGCCTGACCCCTTTCTTGATAGGTAACTTTCTACTTTTCTAGTGGAGAACCAAGGTAGCTGTGGAATCCTTGTAGATGTTTGCTAAGATATTCACGTATGCCTCCTGTACTCCTTGATAACGCAATGCCTCTATGACTGCTGGTATCTCTACTGAATCAAATGCCTTTTCATAATCTATGAAGCCATATACAGAGGTTGATTGTACTCCGCAGATTTCTCGATTACCTGATTGATAACATGGATATGATCCATCGTAGACTATCCCTTCCTGAAGCCAGCCTGTTCTCTTGGTTGTCTGAAGTCAAGTGTTCCCCTGATTCTATTGGAAATTATCTTGGTGAATATTTTATATAATACTGAAAGCAAGCTAATGGGTCTGTAATTCTTCAATTCTTTAACGTCTCCCTTCTTATGGATATTAATTATAATGTTGGCGTTCCTCCAGCTCTCTGGTACACTTGAAGTTGCGAGGCATTGCGTATAAAGGGCCGCAAGCTTTTCAAGCATGATATCTCCTCCATCTTGATTAAATCTACTGTTATTCCATCTTCTCCAGCAGCTTTTCCCCTGGTCATGTCTTTCAAGGCCCTTCTAACTTCATCGCTAGTTATAGAAGAAGCCTCTGTATCCGGTTCATCACTATTTCGAATGAAAGTAGCTGGCTGTTTTGGGCACTGTACAGGTCAGTATAGAATTCTTCCGCGACTTTTACTATGTCATCGAAATTGCTGATGATATTACCATGCTTATCTTCAGTGCATACATCTTGCCTTGTCCTATGCCAAGCTTTCTTCTTACTGATTTAATGCTGCGTCCGTATTTTACGGCTTCCTCAATCTTTCCCACGTTATAATTTCGAATATCCCTTACTTTCTTCTTGTCGATCAGTTTTGACAGTTCAGCGAATTCTATCTGATCTCTTGAGTTGGACATTTTCATGTTTGGCCGTTTCTTTATTAGGTCCTTTGTTTCTTGGGAGAGCTTACCTACTGTTGCCTAGGTGCCTTACCGGGGATAGCTGATATTCTAGTTGACATTAAGCGGAAGAAATGGAGCTGGGCAGGCCATGTAATGCATAGGATGGATAACAGGTGGACCATTAGGGTTACAGAATGGATACCAAGAGAAGGGAAGCGCAGTCGAGGTCCGCAGAAAACCAGATGGGATGATGAAGTTAGGAAATTCGCAGGCGCAAGTTGGAGTACGCTAGTGCAAGACAGGGGTAATTGGAGATCGCTGGGAGAGGCCTTCGTCCTGCAGTGGGCAAAAATATAGGCTGATGATGATGATGACGTGCCAAAACCACGATCTGATTATGAGGCACGCCGTAGTGGGGGACTCCGGAAATTTGGACCACCTGGCGTTCTTTAACGTGCACCTAAATCTAAGTACAAGGGTGTTTTCGCATTTCGCCTCCATCGAAATGCGGCCGCCGTGGCCGGGATTCGATCTCGCAACCTCGTGCTCAGCAGCCCAACACCATAGCCACTGAGCAACCACGGTGGGTGGCACTAAGATTTCTATGGCTCCAAAACCTCCATGCTCCTGTGATCAGGTGACTGCCTTCTTTGTTTTAAGATACACCATGAAAGGTAATCTTTATGGCAGTACTCACAAGATCCAACAAACGTGACACTTAAGCACACTCACATGGAGCAACTGAAGCATGGCAGATACTTCCATGGCAGTGCGCAGCTTCTCAAAGGAACTACTACTTCAAAGGAGACAAGGTGGTTATCGGTGTACCCCTGTTCCAAGTGCAGCATAGTTGCTCTCCTAAAAAACCTTATAGTACATACTTTTTAAGAGAACAAGAGCAACCTAGTGTAAAGCACCAAGCTACAACTGTCTATGCCAAAAGTTACTGCACAATGCATTTTGGAGAATGGTAAACTGGGAATATTGATAATGGCTCATTACTTTCACAGTGCCTGCTAAGAGAACACAATGTCAGCATGACATGCACGTACACAAAACACATACGGGCAACAACGTGTTCTGAAACAGTTCACTGGGGCTCACCTGTCAGATAGCTTGGTCTGTTTTTTTCCGTTTTGCTCTGCTCGGAGGACGAACCATGGACACATCGGCAGCCTCGGTTGGCGATGCACGCCGCTTCCTCAACAGCGAAAGCTTGCTGCCACTCGGCTGCGCTGACTTGGGTTCCAAGTCATCGTCAGACACAGTCACTTCAGTGGCAGGTAGGCTAGAGGGGCCCGCCACTTTCCCCGCCTCACTCGTAACAGGGGGCCACAGTGCCCTTTGGTGCTGCAAACACATCAAGTAGACTGGGCGACTTGTTTCCATCATCCATCACACAGAGCATCTGGTGGCCCGGCACTTTGGACAGAGATCGTGCGGGAGTCGTGCCTGACACAACACTTGTTGGTGACACCACGTCATCGTCCCATGTCTCACAGGGCGGCGCAGGACGCGCAACCTTGTCCTGCTGGAGAAGACTCGGAGACCCCTCTGACTCGGCATCGGTGATGCCGTCTTCCTGTTCATCAATGACCACCAGCACGCTCGATTTACTGTCAGCTGCTTCAGCACTTGTCTTTTGTTTTTCCTTT